>NW_026732812.1:305000-344007 GCF_028476545.2 Physella acuta
CACTTGCCACCACATTCACGACAATGGTCCATAAACCTTGCGCAATACTAATACATCTGGCACTGTTAAGGGTTAAGCTTAAAAGATTATGGTTAGGGTTAGCATTAGTGTTAGATTGAAGGGCAAATTTGGGGAGTATTTTGGATGAAATAATTTTATTTTAGACTTTGCATGAATGGGGCGCTTCATTTTGATTCAGAAGATAAATATTATTTTATAACGTGAATCCGATTCTGATAAGTAACTGTAGTCCTAGATTTAGTGTGGTCAAACAATTTTGATATCTAACAGGGAATTGTAACTTACTTATAATAAAGTGTATAAATAAGCACGCGTGTTTTCATTGCTAGGAGAAAGTTGGATGTAAGTAATATCTCAGCTGATCTCTAACAGTACTTTCAAATTACATTACAAAATTTTCACATTACATTACAAAATTAATTAAATATTTGGTTACCAAATTAGAACACTCCTATTCACTGTAAAATATTTTGACATCATTTGCCCAATGTACAAGAGGTAAAACTCTAATATAAAAAAATTCCTTTTTTTTAGAAAAAAAATTATATTTAACTTTATAATGCATGTTTGCAGTTTTTGTAAACAAACATCAAACTTCTTCTTCTTCTTCTTCGTTCTTAATTATTAGTGTTGAAGGGGATCGAGATTTATCTGCAAGTGGGTTTGAACTCGAGACTTTGTTCGAATTTATCAACCATAAGCTTTTTGCCGACTCGACCACACCTCCAACACAATTAAGCGTTACGTGTCAACTAGTTATGCGCCATTGAGGCCATTGACTCCGATTTCAGCCTACTTTTCTTTTTGGATTTGCTTCCATAGCCTTTGTCCAACCAAGAACAAACTACAAGGCAGCAGTTGTTTTAAATTTGGAGTTGTCTCTCATAGAAGAGTGGCTGTCCCCAGCTAACGAGCCTCATCTGCCCGAGGGTTCGAACTCGAGACTTTTCGGTTTAGCAACCATGAGCTTTACCGACTCGACCACGCCGAACCCCAAACATCAAACATATTTAATAGAATTTGTAAACACTAATGTAAAATTGACACTTGAAGTGCATAAGGTTCATGTAAACACGATTCAGCATATTAAAGGTAGCTGCATTTTAAAACAAGTTAACTTTCATGCAGAGATTACACATATAACTTAAAAAGAGGATTATTGTATTAACATTTTGTTGCCCCTTTAAATAGCCCGAATAAATCGGTCGTGGGTGAGCTTTGAACGCCTTTTGTCTACCATTTATTAATAAATTGCTGGTTGTACGTTTCATTGTATCAGTCGATTTATGCTTTAAAAAAATAGTGTAATATAGTAAATAGATATCAGTATTTAGGTGGCAAAACCATAGCAGTAGTTGTCTGGTACAGTGATCAAAGCTGGAGGTTGTTCTGTAGTTGCTGTAATACTAGGTTCCATTGGCAGCAGTGAGGAGTCGGGTTGGGGGGAAACAAATAACAATCTCTGTCCGTTCTGCCTGTTGAGTATTTAGAGTTTGCATGTTGGAGGTCATGTTGTCATGTTTGCCTGTCGTCCCTACTGGGACATAGGCCGCTGACAAGAGCTTTCCAGACGTCTCTGTCCAGGGCTAGTCTCTCCAACTGTCCCCAGGTGTATCCAATCTTCTTGGTGTCTTCTTCCAGGTCACGTCTCCAGGTCTTTCTTGGTCTGCCTCTCTTCCTCCTGCCTTGTGGATTCCAGGTGAGGGCCTGTCTTGTTATGCTGGATACAGGCTTCCTGAGTGTGTGGCCAATCCATTTCCATTTTCTCTGGAGGATCTCTACTCATGTTGGAGGTGCCATACTATAACGAAAGTGATGCTACTCCTAACGAAATGTTACTGCTCCTAGTGAAAGTGTGACTGCTCCTAACGAAAGTGATACTGCTCCTAATGAAAGTGATTCTGCTCTGCATGAGTCTTGTAACATTTTAAAGCTTAAGTTACTCATATAGCATAACATAAGTAGTTATCAAATAATTTTGAAAAGTGGTTGGCTGACATCATATTGGTAAAATTATTTTAAGCATATAAATTGAAATTATTGTTATATTTTTCTTCGTTCCTACGATTCGGCGCTACCGCCCCCCCCCCCCCCCCCCCCCCCCACGTACTCTGTTCCTTTTTAATTAGACTGCAATGGTGATTAGTTCTCTGTAGTACAATAGATGTGGAATTTATCTATAGTAATCAAGCAAAAAAACTTTGATCATTATACTACAAATTGATCCAAAGATAACCGCTTCATTTTTGAAACACTTAACCGTGTTTTTACAAAACTGTTTTGTGTGCGAACACATTTTTATAAGTGTACACTTAGCATCTTTTTTTTAGTGTTACTAATTTTTCTCTACTCACATGTGACTCACGGGTGACAGCTCCACCGATTTAGGTTGACAAGAAAGTGCCCACATCCTATTTGGGGCCGCTCCTTTTCACTTGTAACAGCCGGTGTAGAGAACAAATAATATCATTTTTCTTTAACAAACATGTAACAGGCTAGTTTTTAAAACTCTACTGAGTATAATTAAGCAATGCATCTTTAAAAGAGACATTTTTTTTTCTATTTCTTTAGAGATTATGATCGGGGCCTTGACGGGTCGCCCAATTACACCCCTTAGAGTTTCGCGTCGGATATGGTGTAACCTAGACAATGTTATCTCCCCACATATCCTGTTACTTTAAGAAGCATATTATAAAAATTTAAGTCTTAGATCTAATTAGAAAACACTCTTGTTTTAGACAGCTAGTTGCTTTATGGGCGTTTCTTTCGTTTAAAAAATTATTGTATTAAGTTAACTTAAAATGTTATATACAAGCACAATATTTAGAATATTTAGCCTCTCTTTCGCTCTCTTTCTCTCTGTCTCTGAATATATATATATATATATATATATATATATATATATATATATATATATATATATATATATATATATATATATATATATATATAAATGGTTACATGATAAATGATCTCAGACAAAATATCTCACCAACAAATGATCCCATGGACAATAGATATCAGGACAAATGATCTAATGGACAAATGATCTCACGGACAAATTATATCAGACAAAATATCTCAGAACAAAATATTTATTGTATTTAGGAGAATTTCGGTCAATTTTTTTTTTTAATTTGTCAGGTGGTTTTGAACTCTTGTTATTGTACACTTAGTTCTATTAATTATGAAATATACAGCATTTTATATGAAATGATTAGGACATGAAAATGCATTTAACAATAAAATTGTGAAAGTCTTAGTCAAAAAAATGTTTAAAACACGTGAAATAGTTTTCAAAAAGGTGATTGGATCTCCAGGATCGTTATACAAAAATTAACTTTTGAGTGCATCATCCAAACAGATGTAACGTTAACATTTCTTTGCTGGTTGTTGTCTGGCGTAAATCTGACATCTTAAAAATGCTGATATCTTTCTGGGATAAAACGAAAGAGCTCGTAGCTGGGTAATCACCAGTAACACTGCTTTCTGTGAATGCTCACTATGAATAACTTTGCTGGTAATGACCACTGTCGTTTAACTATGTGTCACGTGATCACCAGAGTGTGACCGAAATATCACTAAGGACTTTACTTGATAGTTGTATTGTCCACGGAGAGCGAACATCTTTTCGCTTAGGGCAAGACGTCGCCAATAAAATAAGCGGCCACCTTGCTACGTCAGTAGCGTAGCGAGGGGGGGGGGCGGGGGGGCATATGTCCCCGGGCGACAACCTTAGGGGCGCCAAAATGGGTTGGAAAAATAAATTGATAGGTTGAGGGGGGTGCAAATCGAAAGTTCGAGGGGGGGGGGGGGGTGCGAATGGAAATCTCAAGGGGGGGGGGGGTGCAGATCGAGAGTTTGAGGGGGGGGGGGGTGCAAATCGAAAAGTTTGTCCCCGGGCGCCGGGAAGGTTCGCTACGCCTCTGTGCTACGTAGGTGTATTTAGATAGCCCCTCCTTCCATAGGTGAGCTAACCCTTAGAATCTACATTCGTCCACCTGATGTGGTAGGATTGTATCATCTTCAGCAAGCCCACCTACACTGTCTATCGAAAATTACTTTTAATCTCACGAATATTATATTTCTAATTCCAATTTGAATACGTTTAATGTAATGTGACAAACCTATGCGAAAAACCATTTTTTTAAAATAGTTATTACGAGCCGACCCGCGGAGTAGGATACACCGCTATTTAGTTTATATTCCAATTTTAGTAATTCATAATTTGTGAATACGACACTACCAATACTGCGACTGAAATAATTTGTTCTATCTGTAGCTCGTGAAGGACGATAAACACCCCCTCATCTTCCCTTCCTCCCCCCTTCCCGTCCGTCCATCCGTCCGTGAAAACAGGCTCCTCTTAGTTACCTCCCCTAAGTTTAAAATCGTTTCAAACTAAATTATCTGCCCCTAATAGCCGTCACTAAACCCGGCTCTACGATTGTAAACATTTAGCGTGAACCACAGCTCACCAGACCATGTGGGGGTGGGGGTGGTAGGGATATGCCTAGAGAGAAAGAGAGGGGGCTGCAAGGCGCGCTTACAGCTTGGTGTTTTCTATGGTCTCCATGAAGAGAATTATATATATAGAAGATAGATTCTACTTTTCAGTAATTCATATATTTTTAAAAATTCAATACTACCAATGCTGCGACTGAAAATGTTTTGTGTGTTTGATTGTAAGAGAAATAGAACTCCGCCTTGATGATGGTTTAAAAAATTCAATTATAAATAACTTTTTAAATTTATACATTTATTTGGCGACAAATTTCGAGCACACCATTTGGTCCCCACCCCCTACCCCATCCCACCACAGTACACTTTAGAGGACAGGTCGTACAGTTATATTGCCAACGTTGAACGTGTTTCGTTCCCCCTATTAGGCTATCAAAGTTAGCAACGAGTCACAGTTTTGCCTATATTTTATTTACACTACAGTTTGTGTAGTGGTTTTTAATGTTTGCGGAAGAGCGTGGTTGAGAGAATGTAAAATATGTATAAAAGTACCGCAGCTGCATTATTACTTTCTCGTATATACGAAGTATAGAGAAAGTCTTGTAATCGTGCAAAACGGAAAAACATAATTTTGAAATCTTGTCTGTATGTCTGTGTGTCTGTGTGTCTGTCTGTGTGTGTGTGTGTCTGTGTGTGTGTCTGTGTGTGTAAACACGATAACTTGAGTACCGTTACAGCTAGGTTGATGAAATTTCATATATAAGTATTTTATCAAAATCGTAGATCAGTATCAACTTTTGAGCGATTTCCGATAACAGGAAGTGGTACTTTTTCTACTTTGAATTTTTCAAAAGCCTATAACTTGAGTACTCTTCAGATAGATAAATGATATTTAACTTGTAAGTAAAAGATCTAATTCTCTACCTTCTGTCAAATTTTGAGTAGTTTCCGTTGACCGGAAGTACCAATTTACGCTATTTCCGATTTCTCAAAAAACGCATGTACATTTATAAAGTACTAATTATATTGCGCACTATTATGCACATTTTGTTTTGGCGTTCGCTTGGTGCGCAATTCTTTTTTTCTACTAGATTCTATTCTATTTTTAAAAGTTTAAGTAAACAAAAATCGTGTCTATATTCCGAGTTGCCATCCGACGTAGTGCTATATTAGAAAATTCGAGAAAGTTTAGGGGAGATCACTCCCGGTTTTTTTTACAAACCAAATACGAAGGCAAAAATGCACGAAAATTAAATTTAAATTTGTAAAAATATAAACTATAGTCGATTGTGGTTCCCCTCAACGGCCTGGGTCCTCTGGCGGCATGGTAGTTTCGCGCCTGCCACGCATACACACCACACATACAGTTATTCATGCTCACGTACACACGCACATCAACAGGGGTGATAACATTTCATTAAAACTTTCGCTACAGTCAACCCGGTAAATTGTTGAACAAGTGTTAGCCGTTATTTTAGAAAACTTTTTTTTAATACATTGTAATATATATGGATTAAAATAATCTATGTTGACAGAGTTCAGACAATATTTTGGATAAATATTGATGTTTTAAGAAAAATTCAACCGCAATTTTGAAGGGGGGGGGGTATATGCTGAGGTGTGACGTCTTTTTAGTGTTGGGGTCTGGCTTTTTGTGACGATGTGTGACGGAGGGGAGGGGGGAGGTAGAAATCGTCAAAAAAGCGTGACGTCATTTATGGATGACCCCCTTAGATAGAAGTGTTATTTTTAACCCCGATTTAAAGTAAATGACTTCTTGACACTTTTCAGCGTGTGTTACATTTTGTGGTTTAACGCTCATATTAATTTTTTTCTTTCTATTATTTTCAATAAGAAAAAAGGGAGATAACTCGTTTAAGCACATGATAAATCAGTCACGTGACCGCTGTGAACTTGTTGTCACGGATGGTTAGTTTCATACAAGAGAGCCGACACCGGACATTAATTATGGCCGATAATTGTCTTTAAGATTGCGGATAGCAAGCCACTGGTTGACCTTCAAAGTAAATATGTTTTAGTTGTAAGAACCCGGATGCACAAAATAAATTACCTAGTTATTAAAAACTAATTATCACCTTATTTTAAGTTTAAAATGCTTACTTAATAAAAAGAAGAAAATGAATAAATATAAAAACTTTTATAATAGTAAATGCGCTGAAATAAGAATAAAACAAAGGTGCTTTCTTTGGTTAAAATCATTAGTCATTTATGAAAATGTTTATAAATTTTAGCGCCCAAAGCTTTTACTAAGAGTCAGCTAATAATACCAAGAAAAAGAATGTTTTATAATATCAAGTTTTTAAATTTACTCAAATTAGATTAATATTCAAAAAACTTTCCCTCCTTATTAAAAGCGTTAGTCGCTAAAAATATTTAGTAGAGCGACCAACTCCTTTATCAAATAATTAAAGTTTGTCTTGTATATTTATTTAATTTAAAATTATACATTTTTTAATGTGTTCTATTTATAAAATTCAGAGTTCTCACCAAGGATGAACATTTAAAAAATCAACGCAATTTTAGCGGTTAGTTCATATATCTCAATGGCAGCTCTTTAAAAAGCGAGAGTTAACCCCCTTAAACTTTCTCAAACATTCGTATACAACAGTAATGTTCAGAAAGTTATTGTGTTTTTTTTTTTTTTGGAAATAGTAAACCACCACTTTAGGTTACGGAAACGCAAAAAAAGTGTGAGATCTTTATACCTACTGAAACGGTATTCAAATTATCGACTTTTGATAATTCAAAAATAAAATAAGTACCGATTCCGATATTGGGAAATTGTTCAAAAGTAGTTTAAAAAAACAACCTACGTACGTAAAATAAATGAGATTTCATCCAATCAAGTTAAACAGTACTCAATTCACTGCGTTACACACACACATAAAAACACACACGTGCACACACACACACACACACACACATATATATATATATATATATATATATATATATATATATATATATATATATATATATATATATATATATATATTCCCCCAAAGTATTTCAGCCGGTGGCCCCGCTCAACCTTAACCGTCCCTGCCGGTGAATGTTGAAGTGTGATCAGTGATGAACAGGAGTGGCATAAGAAACAGTCTATGATTACACGGTTTGGTATCGCATGGATGAAACACTTCTTATATATTTCGTCGGACAACGCGAACAACGGGGACGCTAGTATATATATATATATATATATATATATATATATATATATATATATATATATATATATATATATATATATATATATATATATATATATATATATATATATATATATATTGGCCCCCAAAGTATTTCAGCCGGTGGCCCCGCTCAACCTTAATCTACTCCTGCTGCCGGTGAATATTGAAGTGTGATCTATGATGAACAGGAGTGGCATAAGAAACAGTCTAAGATCACACGGTGCACAGAGATCACTAGGGCCTAGTTAAACTTTGCTTTTGCTTTGTTGTTGTAGGATCTTTTTTATAATTGTTAAATATTATTGGCAATACGTTTGTGTCTCCTTGTAATTAAAACAAGGACAAGGTCATGATCACACGTAGTTAAGTCCGGTTAATTAAGGTTGAGCCTAAGTACTGCTTTATCATAATACGCATCCTGTAGCTAATGTTACACCTTAGAAATGAAAAATAAACAACACTTAAAAAACATCTGGAGTACGTTTCCGCCAGTAGAATCACTGACTTGAACACGGACTTTGACGTACGTCACGCAGTGGGGATACACAGAGGCGAAGGCCTGAGAAAAAAGGGAGGGTTCACCACTCTGTTACCTATGCCTTGTGAAAAAAAGTACAGCATACAATTGAATGAAAGAAGGTGGTGACGTAGGCCTAAACCCTTTATTGGCAATTAAATAAAGACGTGAATGACTATACATAATGAATACATAATGAATTAAATGAAATCAGTATTGGCAAAGCACTTAATTAATTAAGCGCGAGAAGGGAACAATGTACGCATGCGGAGTCTTGGAAAAAAAAACTAGGTTTTAATCCCTTAACGTCGATTGTCGCTAAAACGAGATTTTTGCGCTTAACTTATGCGCATAGGTATATTTAAAAGTATATTAGTGTTACTGCTACCGGTTAATATGTGTTGGATACATCTAGAAGGTCGTATTAGTACCAATGGTCACGTTGTCAAGTCGAAATTTATGACGTCAAACTCACGCACATCGTACATTTTTTTACTTCGAACATTTGTCATGTTTAATGACGATCTCAAGTTAGTAGTATTAAAATGTAAGTTGATTTATTCCTGCTTTTTATTCAACTTGATTCTTCGTCTTTCATCTCCGTCATGGGGATCTCAAAGGTTTTGCTATCGAAATTTCACCTAATTCGACCGAACCGATTTCTTTAAAACTTGACGTGTAGGTCCTAACCCGATAGCAATGCAATACATATATACATATACATATATATATATATATATATATATATATATATATATATATATATATATATATATATATATATATATATATATATATATATATATATATATATATATTTATTTATATATATATATATATATATATATATATATATATATATATATATATATATATATATATATATATGGGCCCCCAAAGCATTTCAGCCGGTGGCTGAAATATTTCTCTACACACACACACACACAGACATATATATATATATATATATATATATATATATATATATATATATATATATATATATATATATATATGTGTATATGTATATAATCGTTTCCTTTTTGTGCCAAAAACACATGCGGCCGCCATAGAAAGCTCCCTCCACTTTTGTCGGTCACCGGCAATTTTTGTTTTGGCAGTCCCCCATGACAGTCCTGCCTCTGCCTGCTGCTTCCCCGCCACGCTCCTTCCTTGCTTTCTTTTGCCTTGTGTCTTTTGTGCACTCGTCGCTCTCTTTCCCCACAAACCTAGCTACATCCTACCCGCTACCCCTACTCCGGAAGCCTATCTACGTTCTTCCGGTGACGCTAATCAGGAAGCCTGGCTATATAAATGGTCGCACATAAGAGATTTTAACATAAAACAAAAAGATTTCTTATTCAGTCGACAATATTTTGGAACTCGTCTGGACAGCCGATTATACAACTGAAGTGTACTTGGTCTACTAAATTACCGTGAGTATAAAATTGCAGGCTGATTAAAAGGTCGATAGATTAAGAGCATTTATAAATAAAGATATCAACCACTAATAAATAATTCAAGGCATATGTCCAAGATTTCGTACAGCTGCTGCTTATACCTGTTCCAATATTTTTTTTTGTATGAAACCGCTTGCATATTCACAGAGAGATAAAATGCATTAAACATATATGGTCTCTGTATTCGAACCGAAGCCAACGACTTGTTGCTGCTGTTGTTTTCCATTTCAAAATTGTTGTTCTGTTTTTATTATTGTGATTTAATAATTTTCATAACTATTTAATTAATATACGTAACTAATTTTGAACAACAGTACATCTCTGTAATTATAACCGTTTGATTTAATTAAAAAAAACATTAAGATTATTTGAAAAATGATCTTTCGTAGGGGGAAGGTCTATTCTGAAACAATCTCCGTAGCTCATGGACTTTTTCTCTTAATGGAACATAAACTTCCGTATTTAATAGTAAAATTTAAATGTTAGTAACTAGAATTTTTTTTTCAAAATTCACATTTAGCTTCTTTTTCTTATTTAATGTCAACAGTTATCTTTTTTTAACAGGTTTTGCAGTTAAGATGATTTTGGCTGTGACGGTCGCGTTGTTGGCTCTCGTGGTTTACAGAGCTGACGCTGCCTGTAGCAGATCAAACTGGTGGTCAAGCTTTGACAGGCAGGGACTATCGACTTGCAAAGATGGGAATGATTTCATCACGGGTTTTTATAGAAACGACAGAAGCAGTTGGAACGACGACTCCTTGGAGTTGTTGGAAGAAGCGGAATGTTGTAGTAGAAACTGGCCTTGGTCAAACTCTAAAACACAAATCGTGTACGCTGATTGGTGGCTAGCGTTTGACAGAGACAATACTTGGGCTCATTGTCCAGCTGGTTATTTCCTGCATGGTTTGTACAGAAGTGGAAACAACAAGGGCCAGTTATTTAACATTGAAGAAGGGAGATGTGCTAAACCAGCCGACCACCCCCCATACCACGGACACTGTTATGACCATGACATCGGTTTATGTTTTGATAACAAAGGCTTATGTAAATGTAACAACGACTACTATGTCGCTGGTATATATCGCGGTACTTGTGATAAACTCTTCTGCTTAGAGAAACTGAGGTGCTGCAAGACTGCAGGGGGGCCTGAAGGACTGGACGAGATGTACAAGGTGAAGACTCGCATCATGGACACCACGATGTCGGACATGTCTTATCTGGCTCATTATTTGGGTTACGGCTGGTGCTCGGGTTGTAGAGCACCGTATGTTGGAGAAGATTTTAGAAGACACGGCGACACTTGGCACGCTGATAAAAGTGGACGCTGTGAGGGCTTCATGAATGATAGACGTTTGAGCATTGCATACAGTGATTGGAGCTTTGCTATAAAAGACATCAAATTCGGAACCCCTGTGTTACAAGAGTTAACTCCCGAAACGATTGACTCTGGTCCCGTTTATAACAATGACCCGCATGATTCCGTCAAAACGGTCAAGAGATCTGAGACCAGTGTCCGTAGCGTCACCCACACGAAAACAAGCTCTTGGAAAGAGAGCCACGAGGGGGGTTTCCAAATCAGCTACACACCTCCTTCAGCCACAGGGGGTCCCGGAGGGTCGGTCCACTACACGTTCAACTACGAGACCACCACCTCGACATCAGATTCGACAAATAATCAGCAGACAAAAACCTTTGAGTTAACCGAATCGAAAACTTTGAAGCCGTATACCGCCGTTAAATGGAATCTTATGATGTTCAAAACTAGAAGATCAGTCACCTACACGGCCACTGTTTTAGTAAAGTTCTCCACCGAGCTTCAAGGTTTCCTGCGTTGGGGTGGAAAAGCAAACAGTATCGATACCAACTACCATTTCCAGCATCGGTTTAGCGGAGCTCGTCCCACGTTTAACTACAGATTCGGCGACGCCGGCACTCCCTTCTACACAGCCCTGAAACGACAAAGCGAAACCAACTCACAGCCTTGGCTGTGGAACGACTTGAGAAACGCCTACCCGTACGCACAAAATTTAATCAACGATCTGTGTAATGAAAACAGGTACGTCTTCACGGTTAATGGCAGGTTTGATGACGTCATTGGCACGCACACCGAGTTCCGTTGGGACGCTATACCGAATCGTCAAAAAAAGCGATCAGCCGACCGTGGCGAGGACGTGCCTGGTGTCATATACCAGAACTCCACTCACGTCGCCAAGGCTCTGCCTAACGATGTTCCACTGGTGAAGCTTGAGCCTCCTAAGGTCGATATCGAGGCCTACAACCAAACTCACCTCGAGAAGCTCCAGTTATCTGGTTAACTATATATATAATAAACTCAGCACTTCATATTTTTGCTTTGTCCTTTGTACTTAGTTCACACTGTCTGTTTGTTTTGTTTGTTTTTTCGTCATTTGTTTTATTGTGGGTTTGAGTTGTAGCAAGTCTTGTTACTCAATTTTAATCGAATGCAGCCATGTCGCTCAAGCTTTCGTTCTTCTTCCATCACAATGCAACGATATCTATTTTTTAGTCTAATTAGGTTATTTATTTTAAAAAAAAAAACACAAACGAACGCTACATCAATGAAATGTTCGTCAAGGATGGTTGAATTTTTTGTCTCAGAGTCGACCACGAACTAAGTAGCTAAAGATACCTATTTGTTTTTGGCAAATCTAATAACTTTAAAAAAAAATATTTTGACATTAGATTAGTCATTATGGGACGAAGTGGTCTAGCGGTAGAGAGCTGGACTGCTAACCCGTAAGTCTCGAGTTCGAATCCGGGTTCAAGTCAGTAGACCTTCACTGGGTACACCTATCTCTGATGTGTACCTAACATTAGGGAAAGTAAAGGCGGCTGGGCATAGTGCTGGCCACACTATCTCTTCAGGTTTGAAAGGGGAACATTTTTTAGTCATTAAAATGTAAGTAAAAGTGTATTAAGTTCAATAATCAAATGATAAATGGCAATGTTAAGTACTAGCTGTTGACGGTGAACCGCTATGGCTGGTTGACTTTCTTACTTGAGAATCTAGCCACGGACACAGAAGGCGCAGAAAATCGTCTTTTAATCGATCGGGTTTGATGTTAAGTAAAAATTTCATTCGTAGAACGAATAACTAAAATTTAGAAAGTAAAACACTTTTTAAAACATGTATAATACAATTTCAACTACATTTTAAATGCACTAAAAATAAGAAAATAATGTAAACTTTTTTTTAAAGGGATTTGTCGCTCATGAAATCTCTAACAAGCTATGAGGAATAATCTATAAAGTGTCATTGAAAAACAAATGCATAAAATACGTTTTAATAGCAAGCTTTAATGTAATAATGCATTAAAAAGTCGAAAATGTATGATTTTCTGTAAATATTGAATAATGCAATTTTAATAATTGATTAATACACTTTTATTTAAATAACTAGAAAGACAAGTACTTTTCAGTGCATTTTAATTATCCTTTGTTGTCAAAATGTCGAAACCAAAATCCCCCTTATTAGTGATATAGGGTTGGCCTATATGATGTGCTACGGAGGTAGTAAAGCTTTATGAAGTCAACTCAGATGGGTCGGCAATTTCTGACTTGTAGGCTTAATGAAAGGCGGTGAATGATGGAAAATACTTGATGGAAAACCTCTATAATGCCGTGTTTAATCAAAATAACGATGATTTATCGTTAATGTTGGTCATTATAGGCATAAGTATAACTTGTTCAGAACGAATGATCATATCTATAAGTGCAAGCCCAAGACACAGATCGTCTCACGGAGGGGCGAGGTTAATATTTTTTCCAGCATTATATATATATATATATATATATATATATATATATATATATATATATATATATATATATATATATATATATATCAGAGGCGTAGTGACCCTTTCCGGCGCCCGGGGGCAAACTGTCAACCGGCCTCCCCCCCCCCTACATATATTTTTTTATATTTATAATGCAAAACTGCAGCTAAAATGAACTTTTAATTTTTTTCTAACCCAATTTGGCGCCCCCCTAGGGTCGGCGCCCGGGGACATATGTACCCCACCCGCCCCACCTCGCTACGCCTCTTATATATATATATATATATATATATATATATATATATTAGTAGACTCTCTCACTAAATTTAAAATTAATTATTTATTAATCCATTTCCTAATTTAGTAATTTAACCTATTACATCATATCATGAGACAACCAATCACTCAAAAAAATTTGCTCTAACTCATTTCGGGTGAGATTTAGGCCTAAATATTTTGTTTTAAAAGCGTTTAGAGTTATCATCTGTTATGTTATTTATACCTTTAAAAACAAGTTAATAAAAAGTCTAGTGACAATTTAAGCGCAACTTCCTTATGTTATCTAAAAATAGATAGTGATCACAAAGACGTATAATGCTGGGGTGCGTTCAAGCTAGGAGAACGATCGGTTTGTAGGTGTTTATTTAAGTTTAAAATTTTTTGTGTGACCGAACGAAAGGATATTTTTGAAAACTTTCTTCGGCAATATTGTTCTAAATTATGACAGGAATCGATTGGTAAATGTTTCAAGTCGCTAAGTCGTCTGGTTGCCGAGATATGGGCAAAAAACTGCATTTTTTCGATGAATTTTGGCTTTTCCGGGATATCCACAATCATTCTAGGAACTTCATTAACATATTTGCTTTTGGAACTAGTCCTCAATATTGCTTCGTTGAGGAGGAGTTACGACTTAAAGCTGCAGACACACATCCATTCATCCATCCATCCATCCATCCAGAAATGACGAGTTAATAATCGCAATTGTCCGTATGGAAATTGCGCTAAAAAAACAGTACTTTAATTTTAAATATCTCTGTTTAGGTCTATTATCTTACCCAGTTACCCAGGTGTAGGTGACATTAATGTCGCTCTACACAAATAGGGCTTGTCCCGTTCTGGTGGTGACTTGGGGGGGGGGGGGGGATAACCAACTCAGAGTGAATATGGTGTCAGTTTTTAGATGGCTGTTCTAAACTTGCATATACAATTATACATATATACTGTTTCAGAAATAGATTTAAGTAAGTTACAGTGGTATTATGACAATAATTTTGTTTACTGATGGGGATCCCCCCAACCCCCCTCCCCCTGCCTACTTCACTGACAAGATACACCAGACCCGTATGATTCACGATTGGATTTTGTGAATACGCAAATGAAACTGGTCGAGTAAGGTACCTATAAAAAGGTTAAGAAGCACTGATTTTGGCGTGTTAAAATTATTGAATGAAACATTTAAAAAAAAAAAAAAAAAATTGCATGGAGCTCTTCAACAGGAAATCACTTTATACTATTATCTTGAAAGTGATTTTCATCACAAAAGACTTTATGTTTTTACCGGTGTCCGATAGCAGGACCCTTTCAAAGTCATGTCTCTAGGAACTCTTGGTGGACTGGTAGAGCTGTCTATGCAGGCAACTATTGGAGGTATGAATACGAAGTAATTAATCTGTATAGGCCTAATGATAATGAGACTAATATTTAAGTATAGGTTCGGTAATCTATCGTTTAAGGGGGTTTTGGTAAATGGACACCAGCGAGAAAAGTCTCAAAAAGGTATTTTAACAGTATTTGATAGAGATACTCACTAATTTTAAATTTCGTTATTTTTCGATTTAAACATTACCAATGGAAACTAGAGATCAATCTCTAATCAATCAAATACTTAATTTGTTGAAAATAAACTCATTTGGAGCTTAATTACTGATTTTTATTAATTGGCCACTCCAAGCATTGCAAGCCAAATAATCCGTGACAACCAGATCGCCATTACTTTTCTGAAGAGACGAACTCTGCAGGGTTGACCTTGCAGCTGATTTGATTTTAGCAGAATATGCACAGTACATTTGATTTTATTACCACATTTCTATTCGTATGGACACTGTCTTCGTCAGAATAAAAAATCACATAATGGAATTAGATCTAGATCTAGAATTTTTAAATATTTTATTTAATTTTTTTTTAAATGGAAGGGTGTTTAAAAAGGAAAACTAAATTCAAATTAATGAACAACATGTTCAAGAATATATAGTATAGATCTAATCTTTTTAAAGATATTCAATCCCATGCATGTTTTATTAACTAGTGTAAGTGTTTTAGCAATGCTTAATTAGGGCAATTCATAAAATATTGCGATGTCATTGTAAAATTAATCTAACCCTCTTCTCTCACTTCACTTGGGACAGGTGTGTTATTTACAAAGTTTTGTCTATGCTCAGTTTAAAATGTAAAGATTTGTAAGTATTTGATTTATTTTAAAAAACACTGCAATAGCATTCAAATTCATCAAGTTAGCGAAAAATACATTCTAAACAGCGTCACGGGCAGTGCGCGTGACAGACATCTCGCTCGCTTAGTTTTGTCAACCAGAAAAGTTAGCCTATCAAATACAATTAATTAGGCCTATAAAATAAAAAGAGGCCAATCGCATTAAAATGATCGCCTGTGAGCGAAGATATATGCAAATTACAAACATCGCTAGCCCGCCTGCGTTCTTTTGTCAACCAGCGAGAGAAAACTCACAGCACAGTGTGAGCATGCGCTAAATCTAGTCCAAGTACTTGGTTATCCCAAGTTATAATTAGTATTGTAGGTCTAGATTAATATAAAGTTCACATTAAATGTATTTAATTAAGATGTGTGTCTATTTGATTTTAAAAATGTCAGCCGTCACAAAATTACGGACCCCCCCCCTTACGAGTGTGACGTCATTTATGGACGAACCCAAATGAGATCAACCAGAATAACTGAAATTAGATCCTATGGCATTTTAAAAATAAATAGTATTTTGAAAAAGAAAAAAAAAATTAAAAAAAAAACAACTTCTAAGCCAAGCAGACCCATACTAAGACAATAGTAAATACATCATTATGTATGCTTTTCAAAAGCCTTGACGGTATGGCATCCCCCCTCCCCACAACTAGACAACGTTGAGAGGTCATTGTGAAGGCCTATAGCATACGTCAACTGCTATTTGAGATAGCTGATGACGTCACTTTATCTCCCCCCCCCCCCTCAACCACCTTGCGGTATGAACGCGTGGGCCTACTTGGGGTCACAGTGAGTTCAAGAAAGCCCTATTTACTCCAGTTGTTAATTTTTTATCTCCCCACTCCATGAAATAATTGTAATTGACCATCTACGCATTTCACATTGTTGGTGACGTCACTAGCCTTTAATTTTTTTCTCATGAACGCAAGAAAGGCTGGCTTTTGCAAATTTCGTGTTTTTTTTTAAATCTGTGTTTCTCCCAAATTCAGTATCACTGGCTAACAGTTATATATTCTGCTAGAACAGTTATCCTTAAAATAGGTAACAATATTAAACAAAACTGTACTCGCGTGCGATCCTAGTCCTTATAATACAGTTTATGTAGGTCCATCTCTAGACTACACGGCGAGTTCAAATAAGCCAAAAAAAAAAACCACGTGTAGCCTAAACTAAATTTTAAACTAATCGTAAAAAAAAAAACAATGAAAAAAAAAATGACGTCACGCCAATGATGGGTAACCCTAGCCTATGCTAGCATAGATGTACCATGTACGCATGTGTGATGGGTGGAAAACAGATCAACGGTAAAGAGGCACCACGAGAACCGGCGAGACAAGTTTTATACGTCCTAACGGGTTCACGAGTCACTGCGAGACTAGCGATTGGATAGGACTTACCCAGGTTCGAATCTCGCGACACCCGAAAGGAAAAAAACCCTGAGAAGCAAGATATGCCGGTTTTTAAAGATATTTCCCGGCTATTCATCGAAATTCCCGGTTTCCCGGCTGCGTGGGAACCCTGTAAAGTTCACATTAAATGTATTTAATTAAGATGTGTGTCTATTTGTCATTTGATTTTTCAAATGTCAGCGCATAAAAATTGATTACCCGAGAGCGAGAATTAGGCATATGCCTATGCATTCCAAACATCGACACAGACCAAGTGTGACACACGACTCGCTCGCTCGCGCTGGTTTGTCAGCGAGAGAGGCTTCGCCCGCCACAGCGCGGGCACAGCACACACATACATGTCCTAGTCCATGCGTACTTGGTTTACTAAATACTAATTAGTAATGTAAACTTAGACCCAACGCTAAAATCATTTAATTTATCTATCAGGCCTCTAAAATCGTAATAATATTAACTTTACTAAGCCTAATATTAAATAAATGTATCAACGAAGACCAGTGAAAATAATATTATAATTAGCCTAATTAAAATTTATAAAATCAATAAGAAGTAAAACAAATTAATTAAGCTATAACAAATTTAAAAACAAATAATTAGGCCTAAATATTTTTACTAAATAAGCACATAAAGACCAACGCTCACTACTAGATCTAATTCCAGGGAACAACAAAAAAAATAAAATAACAGATCGTTGTGGTTTTAGAGTCATAGTATAATCCAAAAGCAAAGTGAAATATCCATAATTAGGCTTAATTAGTCTAATTACGCTAGCAAAATAAGCTGAAAAGTGTGTCAAGTGAAAAGAAAACACAATTATATAAGCAGCGAGAGGATACTACTGTACAGCTTCCGTAACAATAGCGATGACGTCACAATAAAAAAACACGTGCTTTCAGTGACCTTTTTAGGAGGCCGATTTCTTAAAATCGGCACATAATATTTGCATTTTTTTTTCACTAAACCATCAATCTAATAATACCCTACCTTACAGTGCCATTTAGACACCTAATAGTCCTTTATTTAAAGTTTTTAAACAACTCAAACTATACCCATGTTTACGTTTGACTTCCCTGGTCGGAAGCAAATTTAAAAAAAAAAATTCTGCCAAAAATAGGTTTGACATCTTCAGATAGCTTAAAATACGCGAAAAAAACGCCATTTTTCGCGTGATAATTATTTTTAAAATTAATGTTAAGGTGGTCTCTCGAACAAAGCAGAAAAAATTGCCCAATCGTAGGCCAAGGTGTGGTAGCCATTTTCTGGTTAGCAACCAAGGACGCTTTCAAGTTAGTGAGTATCGCTAGTATTTGAGTATTTGACTATTTGTCCCATTTGAGAGGTCCATAAATTTATAAATAAATTAATTTAAAAATCACGCACGGCGTAGATCTAGTTACAAATTAATATGGTTATAAAATTCTGCCTGTCTGTTTTTTTTTCGGACTTTACTAAAGATTGGATGTATTTGATGCTTTTAATTAATTTTAATAATATTTTCGGTAACTAGGCCTAAATAAAAATTAAAAAAAAGCAAAAACAATTTGGTTTTCACGTGTAATGGCGACATAAACAATGGCATCCTGCTATTGGATAGGCCGCCATAAATTTTATTGTACACATTGTAAGCTCAAAATACTAATAGAATTTAAAAACTTGATCTGCAAAGTTTTGTAAACAAATAGTTATCGATCACTAAGTTACTATACATACAGCCAATCAATATTTGTCTTACGAAAGTGAAACATCCGGTTATAACTTAGGCTTGATGAAAATAAATAGAAATGTAGCCTTAAACTCAACAAATTATTTTCAAATTCTCTGGATTTGCAACTTTTATAGCATTTATTCTAAAAATACAAAATTTCTAAATTAATTTTAGGCTTAAGTTTTTTTTTTAATTTTTTTTATGGTCTAAATCTAAAAAGCACGTTTTTATTCCATGTCAACAACATTATGGAAGGAATCTCGTCAACTCGCTGGTGTCCATTGCGAAACGCTAGAAAAATGAAATAGCGCCTCTACCTAGATCTACCCCCTACTCATCTAGATCTAGAAGATCTAGATCTAGAGTAGATTTCCTCTGATCGGTCAACTCTCGTAACGGTCATCGTCTGTTTATTGCTTTGTAATATAATTATTTGGATGTTTTATATGAAATTACCGGTATCTGCCATCTGCTGTACGTGTACACATGTCCATTTCTAAATATATTCAGGTCAAGTTCTTTTGTTTTCTCCTTCTGGAAGACAAGTTTTTAAATTTTTAAGTTCAGGTATGATGTCAGCCGGTAATCCCAGTTCCCCCGGATGAAAACACTAGGTCTGGGATGAGACGAATAAAACCAACCAATCAAAGCTGTTTATAATTAGGTTAACTATAAATAGCTTCTACATATGTGCGGGACACTGTAAATACTATAACTAAGGCTACTAAAGCAACCTGAGAGGTTAAATGGGGGTGATCGCAGCTTGGCTGACGATTCGGGTTGTTTTCCTCGCTGCGTAACCAATGACTTGAGCTAGACTAGCCTAGATCTAGATGCTCTATATTTTAAGCTTTATTTTTCAACGGTCAAATAAACTATGGTTTACAAAAACGAATGTTTTCTAAACTAAACAAACATTACCGGATAATTTCCGATGCTATATAGATTACCCTAGGTATAGCAGTTAGGTCAAGATTCTACTTTAGAAAGATCCAGACACTGCTGTATTTCTAAGGCACATTATGTGTCTTTTTTTTCTTCAAGAGAAAATACTAATAATAAACCTATAGAAATACTATTCTCTAAAAATGATAATAATTTTTTTTTTTAAACTAAAATACCTGGGTTATAAGCATTTCAGACAAAAATGAATGAGTTAAAAAAAAAAACCCAAATAAACATTAGTATAAATAGTGTTGCTCTTACATGTTGATAGAATAGACCAATGGACCCAACGTGTTATATATGACCTTTATGTTTTACAATACTGTACGTGTGTTCATGATTTAATAATTCATGAATAGGCCTGGTAATTATGATTGAAAATTGATTACAAGCCAGCTTATTAATTCAGAGCAGCCAGCTTTAATTTTTATGCTGCAAGCAGGCATAGACATTTTTAAAAGATTGTTTAAAATTTTTCAGCTTCAGAGCCTTGGCCAGAAGATGTTATTCTTTATCAACAGTATCAACGTAAGTTTCTTTTGAGATTTGACTCATAATAATTGCCTTAATGAACATTTAATCATTTTATTTTAGATTGCTGTCTTCATTTAAACACTTGGTATAATGTAGGGACTAGAAGTCTAAATTCAGTTGAATGCTTAGGAATTTGTGCCATCTGTACAGCTTATGAATCTCAGTTAGGTGTGCCAACTATATTTGTAATAATGAGTGTTTGATAACATGTAGACAGATGTTTTTTTTTTTAGAAAAATCAAACTTCTAAATATCATGTAGATAAAGTGTTACCACCTATACAGTATAGGTAATCTTTTGATTGGACTCTACTCAGTAAACAATTTAAAAAGTCAGCCAGTAACTGGTAAAGCCATAAGATCAGCTCTACACAGTTGCAAGTCAGCTATCCTTTGAAAAAAATTTGATTTACTGCTACATTTATGTTTTTCACTGTACTAATATCACTGTTTGTATAATGTAATGTATCTTAACTTATTTTTTTTAAAATTATTTTTTGCTGGTACCACTGTCTGGAACTGAAATCAATACTCACAGAAATCACTTTGATACAATCATTGAAGTACCAAAACATTCATTAACAACATTGACTGATTCACGAGTTATCTATATTTCTAACAGTGGAGCAGATAACTTTGCCTGACTATGCACAGTGCCTTGCAGTGGAGACTTTCTTACACATGTGTGGTCTCAAGTTTCGTGTGGAACAAAGAACAAATGCAGAAGAGATGTCACCATCCGGTAATATACTGCCCCATTAGGTTGGCTGTACCAATAGTCCTAGCCATGGGGTAAATTTGATTCTAACTATCTTTATTTATCAACACTTGCAGGGAAAGTACCTTTCATTCAAGTGGGGCCTTATTTAGTTTCTGAGTTTGAGCCAGTGGTAGGATTTGTCAATACAAAGGTAATTTTTCGTTATAAAGTTTGTTGTATCATCAAGTTTTAAATTGGGACGGCATGGTCAACTGCTAACCTGAAAGTCTCTAGTTCAAGTCCTGGGGAGACTGTAGGGTGCCCCTGATTCCATCCAGCTCTGATGGGGGTACCTGACTCAAGTTGGAGAAACCAAGGCGGCTGGGCATAGTGCTGACTACACTATCTACTTGAATGCAGAGGTCATTAAACAGATGAACTCTACTTCATCTGCCACATGTGTTTTGGGCATGAATGGGAAGAGATGATAATGAAATTTTTAATAAGTCTGTATTGGTCCAATTCATTTTTATTTATAATAGATCTGCCATTCTTTTGCTTCTAGAAAATTTAAACCATGATTTTTAGTTATCAAGAATTAAAATATTTAATTAAAATAAACAGGGCTTCTATCTAACTCGAGAAATGCCAGACAATGAAAGATCAGAAATGAGAGCCTACATGTCAATGATTGAAAATATTCTTGGCAATGCTGAGGTAAGATACTTATATAGAAATTTGTTATTACTTCATTTCACAGAAAATAATTAGACTACATTACAAATGATGTATATTACATTTTTTGTTTTGTTTAGCTGTACATGGCTTGGCTGAATCCTGAAATTGCAAATGAGGTATTTATACATACATTTTTACGCACATTAAGTGTTTACAACCTACTAAATTTTGTGAAACAGTTATCACCAAGTATGTTTCTCTAAAGTGTCCAAATATTTTAAGACAATTTGATAAAATTAAATACTAAATTGTAGAGCATATAAGCAAGTTAGAGTAATTATTTTTTAAACACATTTTTCATTGTATCAAAGCTCTTATTATTTTTTAAAATTGTTTTCACATTTTTCTTTCGGTGACTGATGTCATGAATTTTACTATATTCAGTAAGCTACTTAATGTATCTTCATAACACTACTCCAGTCCATGTGTATGTTTTAGGTGACTAAACCGCGCTATGGTTGTTCATATCCTTGGCCTTTGAGTTGGATCCTACCCTGGAGAAAACAGAAAGAAGTTCGAGCAAGGTTGAAAGCTAATGAGTGGTCTAATAAAACTGTTCCAGAGGTAGTTTTTAATTGAATACTTTCTGTTTCTTTTTTACAAGCTTTTATGTAACTTGCTTCCTCGCTCTGTTCATCATCAGTCAGTCTAGATCAAAACGCCTGAGCGAAATTTCGTTTCAAAGTTGGCACGTGGGTCAAGACATGAAGACAATGCAATCTGACAATAGACTTGGCTTAATTGGATGCCTAATTAATTTTTTATGAATCAATTAAAATTTTGTCTAAATTAGTAGGCTGTCCTATCCAACTATTCCGCACTTTTATATGTGCATTATCATGTTCATCAGGTGCCCAATGGATTTTAGTCTAGCAATTCTATTTAAATAATTTTTTTTTATTAAAGAACTGAAATAATTCATAAAAAACGTTTTAATAACAAGCTTTCATGTAATAATGAACTAAAAAGTAGAAAATAAATGATTCTCTTTAAATATTTTATAATACACTACCAGTTAAATAACTGTTAAAAAAAAGCCTGAATTGTTACAAACTCTTCTCAGGTGTGTGAGGAAGTGAAGGTGTGCTGTCAGGCATTATCAGAACGACTAGACAAGAAGGAATTCTTCTTTGGTGCTAAGTAAGGCCAGATTCTTTACAAGTTTATGTTTATTTCTTTATTTTAGTTTCAAAATAGAAAGACTGTATGTGACCAGTATCAGAGACCATTCTGCTCTGTTTCATACTTACAAGAATATACTCTAATTATTGTTATTACTCACTGTATTTGCTAATGTACTTTGCTTTATGCAGTGTTATATTTGATTGTTGAAATGCCTGGTGTAATTTGTTTTATAATTCAAGTAACTCATCAACGTTTTTCCTTTTTGTTCCTTGCAGATCAATGGGCCGCTGTCAAAGTTTTCCACTCTCCTTGGTCACCTGCCATTCTTTTCAGCTGTTCCCTATTCCTTCTTATCCTTTCAGCCTCTTCCAGCATGAAATTTCAGTATCTACATGCATTTTCTTACAGCATTTCCATCCGAATACAATTTTTTTAATACAAATATAAATATCTGCTTGTAATTTTAAGATGTATTTAATTTTTAAAAGTAAGTTTTTATTTTTGTTTCTAGACCCACAGAATTAGACGCCATGGTCTTTGGTCACCTGTACACACTTGTGACAACAATTTTACCTGGAGGATATTTCACATCAGTAGTTCAGGAGTTCAGCAACCTGGCCATGTTCTGTAAAAGGATAGAGGATAAATACTTCAAGTTAGGATTTGATTAAATAATTTAGTAGCTTTTTGGTGATGCAAAATATTGTTCTTTCACAATATGGATTGTACTTTCCTTTCTTTAAAATCTATGAAAGGACTATCTCAGACTATAAAAATGCAACTTTTCAAAACTATTTAAAGTCAGTTTAAAGAAATTTTTACATTCATGTAAATAAAAGTAAATAATTAACATTACCAAGGATTGTAACTGTGGTTTGAGTACAGTTTATTTGTATAGTTGATATCTGACCATGCCTAGCAAACGCCTCATTTCCAGAGTCAAAGACAAGGATTTCATGAAGACATGTGGCTTTAACTAAGACTGTTAGATCTTATTAAAGTTTATTTAAACAAAAACTTAACTCAATTTTTTTTTCCTTGCAAGTTAATTTAATTATTTTTTTTTTCATCTCATTACTTTTGATCTGAACATGGCACATTAAATGTGGCATGGGTTGATTGACTCTTGGTAGATTTGTTCAGAATTTTTTGTTTATGTTTGAACAACCATGAGTAAAGTAGCTTTTGGTTCGTAAAATTATTTTTATCAGATTCCTCATTTTCAATAATGTATCAAATAAATGATGTAAAAATGTAACTCAAATGTTTCATTAACATTGATTGTTTAAATGACAAGTTGATAGTTAATTTAAGTACAAGTTAAAATGAGCAGCAGTTTGGTATTACATATATGTTCAGTATTAGTGTTCGCTAACCTAATTCAATATGACAGACTGTTTCAGGGATATGTACATCATTTTGATGCTGTTTGCTGTCCAATCAATACTTTTACAAACACTTTTAAATATCCTTTAGAATAAAGGCCAGTTGTACTTTAGGATTAGTGCGAAGTAACTTTTCTGTGAAATGAAGATTCAGTCCAAACCTTCTAGTAAACAGCTGTGTTTTGATAACATCAGGTGACTCATCCCTTTGTTTACCTAGCTTTAAGCTATGAGGCATTTCAGTGGACACTTATAGTTTGTTGTCTTGCTCACGTCACTTAACCCCAACTTGTCTCCTGGCAATGGTGTCTTTTAAAAAGTCTCAGTTTACAACGGATAATTTAAATATAAATACATCATTGCATGACAGTGTAGTTTGTTGGCTAGAAGAAATCTTTAACTTTGTTCACCCCTGGTTGAATGTTGGTTTATTGTATTACTTTTCTTTTAGAATAGTTCACTTTGGTATAACTAAAATTATAATCAAGACTAGGAAGGTAATTATTTTGAAATGGTGTTGTATTACATCTTCTTCTGCTTGAAACTAGAGTTTGACCACTTAGTAAATGACTTTGATATATTATTCAATGTTTAATATTTTATTATAGAGGTCGACAGCATTAGCTGTTAATTAAAAATGTGATGTTTAACAAAGTAAATACTGACAACCTTACCTTGTTCGTTGTTTTAGAAGTTACAAGATCATTACATTATTCCTATTTTAACTACTGCACATTAAGTTGTAGTTAAGGTAACCTTTAAAACACTAGCACACTTTTTAACCATGTTATCTCAGTACCATTGTATTTATTTCTCATGTGATTTAAATTAAACATTCTTCCACATTTTTTCTTGTTTTATTGTTAAAATCTTTGTCTAGGTTATTAAGCAGTTATTCAATGAAGTTTACTAAACATTATTGTTCATCCTTTAATAATCTGTTTTGAGCAATGTTTCCATTTTGAGATGATGCTCAAGCAAGATGTGTTTAAAAAGTTTTTTTACAAAGGGATGGTTTAAATATGACTATTCAGTCTGATTGCTGTAAAGTTGCAATTTTTTTGTCAAGACAAAGTTGTTTGAAATTAATGAGCTGTTAGTCTCGAGTTCAAACCCGCGGGCATATGAGGCTCGTTAGGTGGGGACAGCCACTCTTCTAGGAGAGACAACTCCAAAATTAAACAACTGCTGCCTTGTCGTTTGGTCTTGGTTTGACAAAGGCTATGGAAGCAAATCTAAAAAGAAAACCAAGCTGAAATCGGAGTCAATGGTCGCAATAGCGCATAACCAGTTATTTTGCCAAACATATTTAGAATAGTTTTTCTAGTGAAAAGGAGTGAACTTTTATGAACCAATTGTTGGTAGTTCTATAATCATATAAAATTTGTTGAAGTGGAAGTAAATAAATTTACACATACATATTGAAACAATTCTTACAAAAGATATCTAAAAAAAACATTGAAAATTTATAATTCTCATTATTTAATGGAGTAGTTCAATGAACTGCAGTGTGTAAGCTAAACATGTATGATACCAGACTTCATAAATAAAATCCTTTGTCAAAGAATTGGTAAAAAATGATCCACACACTAATTTCTACAAACAAATGAAAACCTTGTCAAATAATGGTGAAGAAATACCTACACACCTATATAAATAACACACAAAATCCTTAAGCTACTTTGTTTACAATGTAGGTAAATATAGCCATTAAATACCATTTGAGTCTCTTTAACTAGACCCACTCTAGAAGTTTTGTAAAATAAATTTAGTTCTGTGAATTGCATAGGTAGATTTAAAAAAAAAATTAAATCCCTTGTGGATTCACTGTTACAAGAATAGAAATATTTATCACCATTACTGCTCTGTTGACTGACAGTCATACAAAATAAAAATATCATTAATAAATACATGCATATATCCTGCACTTCAACACTGCTTATATTTATTTTATATACAAAACAATTACCATATAGTGTTTGCAGAGTGTATTATTTAGTGATACAAAATAAGTTCGTGTGAATCAATATGATTGTGAATGTAATTTGTCATGACACCAAAATGGTGTTGATAGGAAATCTTCCGGTGGAAAGTATGGCTGTGACATAAGTTGGTGTGTCACACAACACTGTATTGGAAAAAGAAAACAAATGCTGGTCCAGAACTAGGCTATGATAAAGCCTACTTATTTTCTGATCACCAAAAAACCCATTATGAAAAGATAGGTATGAATAGCTCCATTAGATTGCACAAAGTTTTAATGACTAAATTTAAAGAATACTGAAATTTATCTTCAGATACCCCTCTATATTATACTCGAGCAAATTCTGTAAGTTAAAAGGAAAGCATAATGAAGTTAATTGAGTTTGAACTTAATTTAAAATAATGAAAAAAAAAATGCTGCATGGGTAATTTATGGGTGTAGATTTAATGTACAAAATAATGTAATAAGTATGTGAATGTTGGTTAAAACACACAATACATCAGTTTATTTTGATAAGACCTAGGCACTTTGATAGTGTAGGTATTTAAACATCAAACTATATAAATTGAATAAATATTACAACAGTTAATTAAGCATAAAAATAAAGAAACGTTTAATAAAAATACCCACAATAGTACCTGAAAAAGGCCCCAGTAGGTATCATTTAAGTAAAATGTTAATAATAATTTAGAAGTCAAATTTCAACAGTTAAAGGTATTTATCGCTAAGAAGTGAGATTCATAGCAATTGAGTAGAATATCTTCTTCTTAATGAACTTCTGAAGATAAATCATGTAACAACAGTTTAAATTCTTTCTAATGCAAACATTCGCTATTCAACAAAACAATTACTATTTGAGGTTATTGACTAAAGTCTTCAAATAACAAAAGCAATTATTTTTTAGTAAAATATATTCATATTTTCAGTAAATGAAATAAATAATAATGTGGGAACTTACCCTATAACCTCTATAAAAAAACAATTATTTAACTAATAAACTTTTCTTTTATCCTTTACGATAAAGAAAAACCTTTATTTTGTCATATAATGTTTGGGTCAGGTATGTTTTGTAAAAGTCATCGTCTAGTAAATTAAAAATCATACATAATTTGCATGTATAAGTTTAGCTACAGCAAAAAGAAAAAACAACTTAAACAATTTAAGTCGTCCATTATTTAAGCTTTGTAAAACATTTATGAAATGTATTAACACCCCTATTTCCATATAGCAAATTAACTATAAAAATATCTTTAAATATATACAAAACAAAATTTAAAAAGCTAAAAAATATGAGTTTGAAATATTCACACTCTTATTCTTTAGCTAAAGGGATCTCAATTCCATCAACAAATAACTGGTGAACTATTCCGTCTCTTCTTTTTCCAGTTGTAACTGCCTTGATGTAAGCAGGGTGATTTCCAATCTCAAAATGCGTTTCGGTGCCATCATCAACAAATTCTCCCTTAAATTAAATAATATGAGCAAATTTTTTAAACATGAGAATATAGCAATTCCTTGTACTTATAAAGAAATCCAAGAAGTCAAAATTACAAAACTTCTATGCTTATTGTAAATATTTGGACTTTATTCAATAAAATACTTAAAATTCACTAAGTCAAAAAATTATTTAAAAAAAAAAGACTGAAAAAAATATTTTACACAATCTAAGTGATCATTAAAATAATTTTCATTTTTTAAAAATTGCAAATTGATATGGTTTCAATTTAAAATAGAATTATAGACTTAGTGTACAGTGAATCAAAGAGTAAGGTAAGATTTACTTTGGTATAAATTATAAAGAAGATAGTAATGCTTACCGTTGTGTCCACTTTGGTTCCATTCACCCAAACATCTAATGTGTCTTTTTCTGCAAGATATAAATGCATACAATTAATACAGGTACAGTCAAATAATTTTAAGTACTAAATGACATAATTTTAAAATAGTTTTACATATTAAACACTTAATACACTATAGTGCAATAAGAAAAGTAAATGACATAAAAACATTTTTAATATTATTATAACATAAAAAATGCAGGCTTACTGAATTAAACTATCAAAACAAACTCTACAGTTCTTTGAAAAATATTATATTCAAATGGGTAATTATAATGGGTAAAAAAGTGGATAGTGGCAAGGTAACATTTTTTTTTTGCATAAACTCCAAGTTAGGAAAAGGCTGTTGTGGCTTTATATTTTAATTAGCTACATTAAACTAAAATGAATAACAGCAACAAAATATTTGTGCATGATGAACAGTAAAAATTTGTCCAATGCTTTGTCTGGTTTGCTGCTTCTGTGAATAGAAGGCCTATAGAATGCAACAACTTAAAAAGTTCATAAGCTACATATCTGTATTCTAATATTTAGGGAGAAAATTAAATTTGAAATCTATCTAATACTACTAAAACTCAACTTTGTTTACATGTTTGAATATTTATTTGTTTGTCTGATTTCTTACTGTAAGGAAACTGCTTTAAATGGGGGGCTGTAAAATAGTATGTAGGTAGAGAATAATTTTTTATTGCAGACAGACTGTTAATCACACATTTATTTAAAGACGTTAATTAATTTATTGATTTATTCATAGGTAGATTAACCACATTTGTTTTAAATTTTTAGAACAATGGCTTAACTTTGACTGAATAGTGATGTTTGATAACTCATTTTTTTGTTTGTTTGTTTTTCTGATTTGTTATTGGGGAGAATCTTCATTATGTGTAGAGCTGTAAAATGGTATTTTGAGTGGTAAATATTGTTCCTTCTTAAACACACTATTAATTACAAACTAATTTAAAGCCGTTAATTAATTTATTGATATATTCATCGGTAGATTAACCACAGTTTATATAAAAGTTTAGAACTATGAGTTTAGTAATAGTAAAAAGATATTTTTTTTTTTAAAACAATGTTTTCAATTATTTTTCCTAAGGCCTACATGTGAATGATAAGGTTGACTATCAGGACCTCGCGGGGCACAGGGCAGGTGAAGTAGAGTGCACCTGTTGTTTGTCCTAAGCATATGAAGGGATAGTGTGGTCAGAGACATGCTCGGCTGGAATCGTTTTTTTAAACGATAAAAACATGTCTGAGACTTGGTGGGACACTGGGATGGAGTGGAGTTTAGTAAACACTACATGAAGGTTGCGGACATAACTTGTCAGGCCTTTTAAAAAAAGTGTATTTATTCACAGTTCCATATATATAATTTTATTTGTCTTTCGATAATTAGTGCTTTTGTTACTTACCTAAAACTACTCTCATTCCATTGCCTGCTACATAGACTACCCAAGTTTTCATGATTTTGCTTTGGTTTTCCTTGAACTTCTTCAAAGGTTTGCCATTTACTTCAAGCGTGTACTCATAGGAGAATCCACTGACGGCATCTATAGATATGACACACTTGGTTTTTCCAACCTGAAAATGCTCTCTACCAACCAGTTTAAACATCCAGTCCTGACGATAAATATCCTGGAAAGTAAAAAACTAAAAATTACAAGAAATTTTGGTCAAACATATCAGAACTGTATTGAAATATTATATCTATTTAATATTTTGAGTTCTTATATTTATAAAATGATGAAATCGCAGAAAGTTAGCTTGAGGCAGCAAACACACCAACTACCAGCTGACAAAGAAATCCTCCAGAAAAAATTGAGAATGACTGGCCAGACACTCGAGAAGACTGCATCCAGCATAACAAGACAAAACCTCATCTGGAATCTACAGGGATAAAAAAATGAAGGCATAACTTGGAAGAAGAATACAATCAAGAAAGTTGGATCTGCATGCAGACAGATAGAGACTAGAATATAGTTGCCTGAAAAGCTCTTGTTGACCGCCTATGTCACAGAAGAGGCAATGGACTAACCTAACCTTGTGGCTTTAGAAATATATAGGCTCTTCTCTTTTATCACTATTTACAGACGTATATTAGAGAGTTTATAATAGAGAGTTTAGAACTAATTAGTAGTAAATAATAGAGGTTATATCTTATATTGGTACCCTAATTCTGTTGACTTAGTCCTAGCCATAAAAATATTACAACCCTTCCCCTAAAAGCAGAAAAAAAAATCACATTTACAATAATATCTTCATTCAGCAATTTGTATAAGAATTTGGAAATTATATTTTTGTTGTATACATCCTTATGTTTATTGTCAGAGAAACTTGACAAAAATTATACAGAAGCAGTTTTTAATTAATTTTATTTAAGTACTGTTAAATTAACCTTTCCATCCACTCTGATGATTCGCTTGCCTGTAGTAGTGCCATGTTCGAATTCTATGGTGTGTATACCATCACTGAGACTGATGTCCCAGGTGGCAACAAGGTCAGACATGTTTTTCCTGACTAACTTTTCTTTAGTATCCTGAAGAAGAAAAAACAGGCCTACAGCTACATCAAAATCAAATATATAAGACAATTTAAGTATATCATTAACAATAATAAGATTTTTTAAGTTTTACTGTTTTGCCTAAGTGATTATAACAATCTAATCATGAAACCATACACCATTCATGTACTGTTACAATGTAACAATACATATTACATACATACTGCAAAATATTGATTGTGTATCTAATTATTAAATTAATTTAGATTGGTGTAATAAAATGAAAATGTTTTTGTCATCTTGTGAGTAAAATATATTAATATATTGTTAGGTGCGCCATACTAATAAAGTTAAAGTAAATAGCTTCCTAATGTTTTTGTGTGTTTCGGTTGTGTTTATATATATTATATATTAGGCCTATATACTATATAAATTATAATATTAAATAGGGGGGCCTAATAAAATACGCTCAACTGCATATGAACGTGAAGCGAGGAAAAAAATTATTTAATTATTTAATATTTAAAATACAACAGATGTGTAGATAGTACTATTTCTAGAAGTATTACACTTAAATCTAGGTCTAGATTCTATGTAGATCTAGATTCAAGATCTATTCTAGATCTTTAAACTTACTTGATCGTGAAATCGCGAAAGAATAGTTTTAGTATAACGCTGCCCAGCAACATAACATTTCCGGTTTATATTCCTAGGCTAGCCTAAACTTTTCTTTTAGAGATTTAGTATATAGCCTACTCCCCTCCATTCCAAAAGAGTGAGAGAAAAAAATAATTGAATGATCATTATAAAACACAATTAAAATTATTGATCACCAATAAATTATACAAACCTAGATCAGAGCCAGTTTCTTTACAAAATAAACGCTATCAAAAATCATCTGTTATTTCTAACATAAATTCTACTGATTTTTTTTTTTTTTGATAGGGTCAAAATCAAAATAAGGATCTTTTCCACATAAGCCCTGCAAAAAAAAAATTAACCCCCCCCCCCTCCGCCACCTAAAATGGATTATTTTAAAATTCGCATATGAAACTTGAACATTTAGCCTATAGGCCTATTTTATTGACGATGATGAAATTGGTACATGCCATAAATAATTGGCATGAAAATGTCTGTATTTTCGTACCCCAACCCTAAACCAACCCTAACCCTAACCCTATGGGCCGGGCCGTCTGGTAGGAAATGGGAACTATATATTTTAATCCAGAGCTTTGCTGTTGGACATTATTTAATCGAGAGCTCTATTCTTGGACACTATGCCTCAAAGCTAGTAGTCAGAGGCGTAGCGAGGGGGGGGGGCGGGGCGAGGGGGGGACATATGTCCCCGGGCGCCGACCTTAGGAGGGCGCCAAATTGAAAGTTTGAGGGGGGGGTGCAAATGAAAAGTTCGAGGGGGGGGGGGGTGCAAATCGAAAGTTTGTCCCCGGGCGCCGGGAAGGGTCGCTACGCCTCTGCCAGTAGTCCAAAAAGGTACTGCATTTTATACAACCACAAAATCAATGCTTGATTTCAGTGTTAATATATCTCTATAGGAATTAGGCTTATGCCTTTTCGTAAATATTGCCAGTTTCGAATGTTCTACATAAAACATGCAAAAAAGGGTGCCCCCCCCCCCCATTTTTATATATAGAGGATCTACTAACAAAAAAATACCTATTCACCATCAATGTTCCCTCTAAGGACCAAGAGTGTGTGTGCAAAAAATATGTTGTGTGCGCGGTGCTAAAAATGACTTGGGCAAGTTAATATGTATGTTTAGGCTTGCAATTAAGCAGAGTAATGAAGGCATGCATTTTGATAAATTAATAGAATAATGTGTTGGACTCGTGAAACTATTGCAATTAAAAGAAGATACGAATCCCATCAAAATAAAATAAAATACACAATAAAAACTTTCAGAGTTATACTTAGACAAGAGGTTATGTGGTCGACTTACTATATGTTAGTGTAATGCAATCATGTTAATAATGTTAATACCATAACGGTAATACAAATACGACAGTTTTACATTTAACCATATTAAAAAGCTGACTTGAAAACAAAATTAGCTAACCTTGCAGGGGCATTCATTGCAATTTCTCGCGTCTAACCTTGCCTTGCTTCCACACCTTATATGCTTTGTTTAAATCCACATCCTCTCCAGCATTTAGATATAATTTAATTCGCATTAGATTTCCTAAATGTGTCGCTTCAAGTCTATTTCGTGCTTGCACTTTAATGCTGTTCATAAGGCTAAAACCTCGCTCGCAATCAGCGCTGGATGCTTGAAAAGTACAGCATATGTCACTTAACTTTGCCAGTGAGCTAAATTGTTCATCGTTTAAAGCAACTCCTGCGATTTCGGATAGTGAATTTACTGAACCTGATTTGAGTTTTTCGCTGATCTGAAATTTGAAGTCATTATATTGCGTGATAATTGACTCTTCATTTGTTGTTTGTAACACATCTTTGTACTTTCCGCACAGCTCTTTAATCTCTTTGACGCCAAACTCAAATGCACAATTTTTTAAACCAGTATGATCAAAAGCTGACCAAAACTGAAGTTCATCTCCTGGAAACCTTACATTTAAATGATCCCAGACTGATCGTATAAACTGTGTGATTTGTCTTGTGTCGATTCCTACGTTTTCATTCAAAATTTTCTTGGCTTTATCATTCCAATAAACATCTTCACTAAGGTATTGTGCTTCTAATTTGCGTATTTTAGAAATGCAAAATTGATGTGCTTCAATAGATGATAAATTACTTCGCTGCAACAACATTGATAGATTAGCTAATTCAGTTAATACATCATTAACGGTATACAGAGCAACTTGATACAGGGGATCTCTTAATGATTTCAAAATATAACAACAAACAGGATCATTGCAGTCTTGGACTTGTTCTTCACAGTAGGCAGCTAAGACATCAAGATTTCTAACAAAAGCACTGACAGCAAAGTGACGTGACAACCAACGAACTTCATGAATTGGTCGAAAAGAAATTACATCCATATCATGCACATTAGCCAATTCTTCAAGTGCGCCCTTTTTAACTGAAGATCGACTAAATAACGTGTAAACCGTGCGTAAGAGAACCTCAATATTTTTAAACAAATTAACATCTTTCCAAGCGTCAGAAAGTGCCAAGTCTTCTCGATGAGCAACACAGTGCTGTTCAACAAGATGGGGGACCTTAGCCTTCAGTAAAGCAGCTAATCCCTTCCTACGGCCTAACATAACCGATGCCCCGTCTGATGTTATCATTACCATGCGGTTCATGTCAAGTTGATGTTCAGTGTAGTACTGTGTTATGGCTGCCTCCAGAGCTGAGGCATCACATGCGGTAAGCTGAATTATTCCACCAAAAACGGTTTTGTAGAGTAAAGAATTGACTGGACGAAATTTAAAATAAAGGATTAGCATTTTATGTACAGTTATGTCAGTACTTTCATCAACTATAAGCGTGTGAAACGATGCTACTCGAAGTTCTGTCAGTATGTTCTTTACAACCACCTTGTTGATTGCTTCAACAAACTCAAAGGCGTAGTTCTTACTTCGCCAACTGTCTGGTATAGAAACATACTTCCCCATGTGGTTATGAATCAGTTGTACCGACAGCATCGAGGCGTTCATCCTAATGGCGAGAAGAACATTATCCATTAGGATTCGAACTTGATCCTCGTTTGAACGTTGGCGCTCATTTTGTTCAATTCGTTCTTCTCGCTCATTGTTAGTTTCAACCAGCAGACGTTTAAGACCAGTCCCATTTGAGCGGTTGTACACAATCGCAACATTTTCTACATGAACACGAGACAATAAATGACGTTTACAGTAGTCAAGCTTCCATGATTCCCAACGCTTTCCTGTGACGAAATCGTTGTCTTTGTTGGTTTTGTTACACGCACTAGCAGCACAGAACTTACACTTCAGTCCAATCTCATCTGAATATTCATAGATGCTTCCTAATTCAACTGAAACATTCTTTGAATCGGGCGTATCGGTTATTACTTTAACTTTGAGCCATTCCAGTTTAAACGAATCTCTCGCTTTTTTTTTGCTGCATTGTTTTACCGCTTGTTACACACATTTTTCTTTTCAACATTTTCAAATAGCACAGAGTAGTAAACTTTTATTCCTTATTTACCAAACCGGTTTGTGAACACTGAAACAGTTCAATCCAGGTGCACGTAATAATCCCAAGAATTGGATATATAAAGTATATAAATCCTTAAACCAAGAGCAAAAACACATCCACCTCTAGTAGCGTAGAATTTGCATCTGACTTGGGTAAATCGTCAAAGTATCAAGGAAATGGGTGGGGTTGGGAGATGGGGGAGGGCAGTGGCAATAAAAAAAACCTTGCATGGTCAGCTAGTAGCCGCAGGTATTAGGTGTCAGTGCTGCGGTCAGTTTTGGTGTAAACCATTAAATCAAGCAGCGGGCGTGTCACCCAGACAGGTCGGTACCCCGCTCAGGTGAGAGGCAAGTCATAAACTAGACCTGTGCTATGACAACCGAGGTCAGAAACTTTAAGTATCAGCTTGGTCCAGGCCAGTCATTTATATCCGGGGTTTTCTATTTATGTCCCAAAACACAAAGACTGTTTGTTTAACAAAACAGGCACTAAAAATGTCGCTTCATTCAAGCCACTGACCACAATTTTTTTAGTGGATCAGGCTTGCCCGACGGTCTGATAATCTGTGCGCGGCATCAGAAAATGTCTGCGCGGCATATTTGTAAGGGCTGCGCGGCCGCGCAGCCGCGCAGCTTAGAGGGAACACTGTTCACCATGGAAACAAAAGACATCTACTATTCAAATATAATTATTTATATGAAGAATAAATATTAGATTTTGAAAACCACTGATAATAGCAGTTTTTTTTGTAATGTATGTTTGGCTTTTCCATAAAACATGCAAAAAAGGGTGCCCCCCCCCCCATTTTTATATATAGAGGATCTACTAACAAAAAAATACCTATTCACCATGGAAACAAAAGACATCTACTATTCAAATATAATTATTTATATGAAGAATAAATATTAGATTTTGAAAACCACTGATAATAGCAGTTTTTTTTGTAATGTATGTTTGGCTTTTCCATTATTAAGTCATCGTGTACGGTGACAACGATAAGTATCATGTGATTTTATTTCCCCTGCCCAGGAAGATCTGAAGATAACGTGCGACAGGTGCAGCTACTCTGAAGATAACTCAGCCATACCCTCGTTCACTGACTCAATCAATGGCTTTCTCCTCGCAAATAAAACTCGACGGAGTAACAGCGGTTATCTGACCTCTTGTTGCATGAAAATCTGGTCAATCGCAAAACAATGCCGGTTTGTACTATCTATTCAAACCAGAAGGTTTGGTTTATGAGTCACCGCTAGAAATGGTAGTTGATACACGATTGCATGTGCATTTACAAACGCACTAAAGCCGAGTGCTTACTTAATGACTTGGCGTTGGTTTTATTACAAAACATAAATTATATTTTAGGGTTGGTAAAAAAAGGAAAAATATAACGCATTGTTTTAATAATATTTTTATATTTATTAAAATATATTTTTTTAAACAAAACGATTAAAACGAGTAGCTTGCAAGACGTAAAATCTATTTAAAAAATTGATTTTTTTTTTACATATGATAAAACATTTAGTATATCATTTTCAATGTATTACGTGACGGTGTGGCTTAGCGGTAGTAAGTTTGAATCAGGGTTTAAGAAAGAAGAACGTCCCAGAGTCCACCCAGCTCCGATGGGTAACTAACTTAGAGAAAATAACGGCGGCTGGGAATAGTGATGACCATACTCTTCTTTCATATGCCGAGGTCACAGAAACAGGTGAACTCTGAGGCGTAGCGAGGGGGGGGGGGGGGGGGCAGGGGGTGCGGACCGCACCGGGTGACATCATTTAGGGGGGTGACACCAAGGCAAAAAATAGCAAAATATATAGAGACAAGTTTGAGGGGTGGGGGTGCAAATCGAAAGTTTGAGGGGGGGGGGGGTTGCACATCGAAAGTTTGAAGTGGGGGGGGGGGTGCAAATCGAAAATTTGATGTTGGAGGGAACATAAACCACTCTGGGTCTAGTATTATTTGCACACTAGTACACACAAGTAAAGAGCCAGAAAGGTGCGCCAACTGGTCTATTCACCGGCACGTCCGTTTAAAATCCACTATCCCGAGTCATTTTAAGACAGCTGTATAGATATATTTTATTCAGCTTACCACAGTCATGAACATTATATTTTGTGGTTGCAAATTGTCCCCGGAGCATTACAATATTCTATTGTTATTATAGGTATGTATAAACTTGTAGTAGCGTCGAAATGACGGAACTCGTTTTTTTTCCAGAACGAGTTAAAAGACGGAACTAATCAGAGACAGGTTTCACTTGAAATGTTATTGGCTACAAAGCTGTTTCTACTCGTACCCACACTTCTTGAAACTTGTCTATGAGCCAGATTGTGGTTGATACAAAACATTCCTTTAACGATTTCCTATTGAAACCTGACCCTAACCAGAGTTTCTTCAGGGCATCTCTTAGGGGGACACCCCCATCCCCCCCCCCTCCCCGTAAAAAGTCTACCGCCCCCGAACGAAATGAAATGTATATAGAAAAATATATACTTTTAACAGTGTCCGCCCCCCCCCCCCCCCCGAAGAAAGTCTACTGCTCCCTACCCCCCCCCCCCCCCCGAAAATTTCAAGTGCCTTCCCGGAGAAAAAAGTCTAGAAGAAACACTAACCCTAACTTGTCGCTAGACTACTTTTGGGACTATAGGGATGTGAGCTTACAATATGCGGTCCACGGTAAATGGGCAAATCATTTTTAAGCAGTAAATTTCTTTAGTATCAACAAGCAACAGAAAAAAAGCAGCGCGCTTGCAGCAAGTAAACGAAGTAAACATGTTACAGCCTAATACGTTTCATATGTAGCGTAAACAACAGATAAGGTGTATTAGCATCTCCGGTTCACTGAACAGGTTTCGTGAATCGAACATCAGATTGTAGCGTAATAACAGTATGTTAGGATTTTCTCAAATCTTGAAACATGGACAAATTTAGTGTAATTTATTCGACATTTACGAAATAAATTTCAAGTAAGAAATCTTTTTTTATTCGTTTAATTTTATTCATTATCTTTTCCCGTTCGTGCCCAAGACACAGGTGGAAGATGAAGCAGAGTTCATCTGTTTCAGTGACCTTGGCATACAAGGTGATGATGTGATCAGCACTATGCCCAGCCGCGTTTGTTTCCCTAACGTGGGTTTGGTACCTATTAGAGCTGGGTGGACTCAGGGAAAGTTCTGCTGATTAAAACACATATTCCAACTTGGGACTTTCCAGTTTAGCAGTCTAGCCCTCTACCGTTAGGACACGCCGACCCATAATAAAATTTGTATATGAAAAATATAAAAAAAAACAACAACTAATAGGACAATGATGTTGTGAGTTTACTTAACTTTCATTTACACATGCATATAATTTGGTCAAGATAAAATAACTGTGAGCACAAAGAGATGTTTGGTTTAGTGTTTATTTTATATTGTGTTAAAGAGACATGTGTTTTTGCCAAGAAACATATTGTATAACATTTTTGTTAATTCGATTTTCAAAAAATCTCCGTTATTCGTTTCTTGTGTTAAGTTTGTAGACTTTATGGAAACCTTACAGGAACTGTATATACACTTACTTTGGAAATGTTTCTTTAGTAATAATACTATTAACACATGTTTAAAATTCTAAACAATCTTTTAATAGATCATTGTTCTTTGAGGAAAAAAAAAAAAAGGGGGGGGGTCATTTGTCGATTTATCACAGACAACAATGTCGGGCTAATGGTGTTCCATAAAGCTGTTACAGACTTACTGTATGAGTGAAGTAGATGATATTTTTATATGTTCTATATGTGCACGGGACTTTCTGCACTAGAGCTGTTTTTGACACACACACACACACACACACACACACACGCACGCACACACACACACACAGACGCACGCACGCACACACACACATATACGCACACACTAATACACACATTGATTTACAGTTCTATACATAAAAACGCATAACCTCATTGCTCTATGACGCGCGCAAGCAAATACATTTTCTGTTGTGAAACTGATAGCTAACTGTAGTTATTATACTATAAAAACACATACTACACCCATCTGT
>NW_026732813.1:0-40000 GCF_028476545.2 Physella acuta
GGTGACACCAATGCAAAAAATAGCAAAATATATAGAGAATAACTTGAGGGGGGGGGGGGGGTGCAAATCGAAAACTTAAAAGTTTGGCCCCGGGAAGGGTCGCTACGCCTCTGGGGAGTGACACCATTAAGTGCCGCACCGGGTGACACCCGACCTCGCTACGCCACTGATTAGAGATACTATGTGCAACTACAGCTGCAAGACACTAAAAAAACATCTTTTTGAGTAACTTCTGACTTATCTTCTTCTCCGTTCTTATTTGTAATATGTTTAATGTTGTACGGTATTTCCTTCAACAAAGTAATCCTAGTCAACATGTTATGCGCCATATAGGCCATTGACTCCGATTTCAGCCTGCTTTTCTTTCTGAATTCGCTTCCATAGGCTTTGCCCAACCAAGAAAAACACTACGAGGCGTCAGTTGTTGTCCAGAGTTTCTTCCAGGCATCTCTTAGGGGAGGCTCCGCCCCCCCCCCCCCCCCCTCCCCCCCGAAGAAAGCCAACGCCCCCCCCCCCCCCCCCCGAACGAAATGAATTTTATATAGAGAATATATAACAGTGTCCTTCTGCCCCCACCCCCCTCCAAAAATTTCAAGTCCCCCCCCCCCCCACCCCCGGAGAAAAAAGTCTGGAAGAAACACTGTTCTTGTCCTAGATGGGTTGCTGACCCCGCTATCTAGCATCCTCTGATCGGGGGTTCGGACTTTTTTTTTTCGGTTACGCAAGCATGAGCATTACCGACCCGACCAAGCCGACCCCTGCAGGCATATCAAAAGTTAACAAATCTTTACAGCTGAAACTGTAGGCCTATCGAAAGTTAACTAATTCTTACAGCTGAAACTGTAGGCCTATCGAAAGTTAACTAATTCTTACAGTTGAAACTGTAGGCCTATCGAAAGTTAACTAATTCTTACAGTTGAAACTGTAGGCCTATCAAAGGCTAACTAATTCTTACAGTTGAAACTGTAGGCCTATCGAAAGTTAACTAATTCTTACAGTTGAAACTGTAGGCCTATCAAAGGTTAACTAATTCTTACAGTTGAAACTGGGCCTATCAAAGGTTAACTAATTCTTACTTCTTATTTTGCATATTTGTCATTGTATGCGGATTTCTCACGAGACATGATATTGAAGGCCCAGCCCACCCCCCCCCCCCCTCCTCACACACCCAATGTTTTAATTTATCTAGTTATTATGCAAGCCAGTCTATCTGTAATATATTCGGTAAAGTGGTTTAGAATTAGTTCTTATATTTGGTTCCAGCGTTAGCAGTCTTTGGGAATGTTATAAATTAAAGTGAATAGTCTACAACCTAAAGCGTTGAAATGTAGATGGTGCCTAATCAGTAATTAAGCATTTTGTTATTAAACATAGATCTACAACCGCTTTCGCCGTTACGTAAAATAAAAATAAAGAGTAAAATGTCAAACTTACCGTACTATCTGGCACTATACTTGACTATAATTATGTTTCAATGTTTATTTTAAACTCTCATTTCTGTTGGTAATCTATTTTTTTAATTTTAGGCCTAATATTCAGTTTTAATTGTCTCCTTCGCCGTGAACCTTTAGGCTTGCATTAACGATGATCGACGTATTATAAAATCACATGTTGCTTCTTAACGCTTGGTTTTGATTTCAACACTAAAATATGGTTACACACATTCACACAGACAGAGAAATAGACTTTCCGGTGAATGTTGTATGCCCTAATTATAGATCTACCAGTGTCCGATAAAGCCTAAAAAATAGAATCTTCTTTTTAAAAAATGGCGTTAGTAGTTAAGTAACTGCAAATTTGACTTCAACGCTAATTCCAACGAAAACCCTTACCTTACTCAGGTATCATAGCTCTAACCTTAGTTCTTATATTCAAGTACAAATATTTACCTTCAGTCATCAACAAACAAATCCAAGTGTAAACACATCAGTGAGCAGGTTTGACCCCCGGACTGATGCATGACCTGGAGCACGCTATTAAGGCACACGCCTTGGTCCTGTAGACACGCCCACTCCTGTCAGGAGAACTGCTGCTGTCTTCAAGGAGAGGTCAACTCGAACTTGACCTTGGAGTGGTCATCAGTACTGACCGATGGGTGGGGCTAAGGAACAAAATAGGATGCTTTTATTGGAGGAGGGTACAGTGAGGAAGGGATCTGTCGTTGCCATGACGACAAGGGAGTAGGTTAAGTCTTGTATAGATTATGGCCTGTTAAAATACATCTTGGGGGGGGGGGGGGTTATTGATTTACGATTAGGTTACCGACCATAGAAAACCAGAAATAGGCGCGCAAGGCTGTTATTGTAATTGTAATTTTTATGGTTAGAAATTAGGGTTCGAGCTAATGAAGGAAGACACAATTTATTAAAACACGGCTGTTTGCTTCTTTAGCTGGTCTTATGTTTACGTGTGTATTAACACCCCCCCCCCCTAATCCTCACTTAAACACCTAATTTTAAAAACTGTTTAACGCATTAGATTGATCTTAATGTTTTAGCGCGTTAGATTAAATCTTACTGTTTTAGAGCGCTAGATTGATATTAATGTTTTAGCGCGCTAGCTTGATGTTAATGTTTTAGTGGATTGGATTGATTTTATTAATTTAGCGCGTTAGATTAGATCTTTGTTTTAGTGCGTTAAATTGATTTTTTTTCGCGTTATGTTGATGTTCTAATCTAAAGCATCAAATTAATCGTGATGTTTTAAGATTGCTACACTAGTTTTAAAATCGTGACGAAAAGTATATTTGAAAAAAACATACAGCCATACACTGTTAGAGACTGCCTAAATAATGATATCGTATTTATTTATTTTTAATTTTTTTAAATTTTGAAATAATATTTAGATGCGTTACTGTAACCACATTTCACAGAGTGGCATGATTTTGGAACGACGTGGGCAAAAGTTGGAAGTGTCAGACATAGTCAGTTTAGACACCCCCCCCCCCCACCCCCTCCGACGTAACCATCATAAAAATTGACCTCTACGTCTGTCGCTTATTATATAACTAGGCATATAGTTGAACAAATAACAGTTGGAAATCAACCAATCATTGAACTCAGTCCCAGGTTAGGATTTTTAACACGGTCGTAACCGACGCCAGACCGGGGTGATTTTATGGCGAGACAGACAGGTGAGACAGGTATGTAACGGCAGGTATGTAACGGCGGGACACCTGGAACTAGTCTAACACCTAACACCTGATGCAGGCCCGAGACACATGAACTGGGGTCTGTTTCAACCCCAAGGTCCCTGGGACTTTTTTCCCGTTCACGACACTAGCTTGAGTCTGTATCGACCCAAAGGTCCCACACTTTAGATAGGGCTGTGTCGACCCAAAGGTCCCACACTTAAGATAGGGCTGTGTCGACCTAAAGGTCCCACACTTAAGATAGGGCTGTGTCGACCCAAAGGTCCCACACACTTTAGATAGGGCTGTGTCGACCCAAAGGTCCCACACATTAGCTGGGGGTCTGTGTCGACCCAAAGGTCCCACGCTTTCGATAGGTCTGAGACGACCCAAAGGTCCCACACATTAGCTGGGGGTCTGTGTCGACCCAAAGGTCCCACGCTTTCGATAGGTCTGTGTCGACCCAAAGGTCCCACACACTTTAGATACGGCTGTATCACATGAGCTGTGGGGGGGGGGGGTCTTTGTCGACCCAAAGGTCCCACTCTTTAGATAGTGCCCGTTTAGAAATAAAAGTGAAAAAAAAATCCAAAACAATTTTCAGCTAAATTAAAGATGTGGACACGGTTTTCTTTTAGAGGTGTCATCAATCTACGAGCCATCCAGGGTCTGACCACATGAAAGTATGTGGGAAATATTTTGGGAATTCTCAGTGGCGTAGCGAGGGGGGGGGGGGTGCGGACCGCACCGGGTGACACCGTTTAGGGGGGTGACACCAAGGCAAAAAATAGCAAAATATATAGAGAAAAACTTGATGGGGTGCAAATCGAAAACTTGAAAGTTTGTCCCCTGGAAGGGTCGCTACTCCTCTGGGGGGTGACACCATTAAGTGCCTCACCGGGTGACACCCGACCTCGCTACGCCACTGGGAATTCTACCAGCTGATTGCAATGGTAAACGGAAAAAAAGTCACAGGAAAAAAAAACACAGAAAAAAAGTCACAGTTTTTGCTAGGAAAAAAAGTCACAGAAAAAAAGTCACAGTGCAAAAATTTTATCGGAAAAAAAGTCGCAGAAAAAAAGTCACAGAAAAAAAGTCACAAAAATCTTTTTAGAAATATTTTTATTAATTTGTTAAGAATTGTAAAATTTTGTATGTTTATTGTTGTGGGTTGTATTTTTTGATAGCATACATTATTTATAGACGTTTAAAGCATTATGATTTATAACAATTGTAAGTAAAAATACTCTAAGATAATTTACACAACAATCTCAACTTGTTACGTATTTAGTTAAATACGCGGTAGAAAAGTTAATTATAAAAGAAATTTAGGCACATTTTGCCGTAGGCTATTCTCTGGTCGGCCTCTCCTCAGTAGGCATTGTCCGAACATATTTTGTGTTGTTGACGTTAGGCGTCAATGACAGCCTTTGATTACTTTGAACCTTGTCGGCTTTCTGTTTTGATCCTCAGTTTTGTTATGTATTGAGCGTGATAAATGTGGGCAGTAAAGGTGGTTGAACTAAACATAACTATTGTTGCCATGAGTTGAGGGCAGCAAGTCAGATGAACTTACCATTTCTCGGTAATTTAATATTGGTATTTAAAAAAAAAACACGATGAAAACCGCGGACTTTGGAGCATTCTATTAAATGCTACTAATCTTAAGTTTAACATAATTACAATCTACATACTTCATAATAAATAGTTTTAGATGAATTATAAAAATTCCTATGCGTATACAGCCTACACACATTACATTACATTTAATTAATCCTAAGTTAATTTGCACTCTCTAAATATTTAATACATAAAAGTATTAACAAATATCATGCAAATATATATTTGTGACTTTTTTTCCTGTGACTTTTTTTCCTGTGACTTTTTTTCCTACAATCGATTGCAATACAAGGATTTAACATACCAACATCTGTTGTTGCTGAGAGATGCGAACCCACCGGTAGACCGAAACATTCGACGGATGACTACACTCACTTTAAGTAAATCTAGTTTTAAATCAACCCGCCATGCCCCCCTCTCCCCCCACCCCACACAGGACTCACTGGACTCCAGCTCTGATGCCATTTACAGCCCGAGGTGGGGCGGGAGAGGAACAGGTCTTTGATCCCGATAACGTAGGTCGACAAATGGTCTGCATGAAATAGAGTCCTTTCATATGACGTCACGTCCGTTCGTGATACCTACGCCCGCCGCCACAGTGGTGTACACAAGACGTAAACACAATCAGCTGTTCGCCAGCGCTGGACGTGTTCACCAGCGCTGGACGCGTTCACTGTATGTAAAGAACCGCACCCGCGGAAAAGGAAAAAAACGTTAAAAAACTTGAACTCTTAGGAATTGAAGATCCTTATACTGTTATTGACAGTTTCGTATAAATAAATATGTGGACAAAATTTCTAAATAAAAATACTGTTAGTAATACTGTTTGCGTTTAGAGTTAAAGTAGCCGAATCTGATCAAATGCAGTTCTCGATACTTTGTTTCATGTAAGGACAGTAAAATAATAAACTTCATTTTAATTATAAAAGATAACTATTAATAAAACAAATATGCTCGACCTTCACAAATACTAATAGTAAAAGACAAAGTCAAAAGTAATATTATAGGCTAATAAGAATAACAAGATCTAATAGTAGGCTTATACCTGGCTCCGCTGGGTAGACATAGAATCTAGAATCTACTTCTTTACTTAAATTTAATTACTTTAGATCTACATTCGATTCAAAATACACCCATAATAAATCAAAAGTAGTCATAATAGGCCTAATAAAGCATTTAATTGTCTCTAAGATCTAAAATCTCGCTCTATTATCTAATCATTTTTTTAGCAAACGAAATTTTCTGAAATTGAAATAGATTATATGACTAGACTTAGATCTAGAATCTGCTACTTAAATTAAATTGTAAAAACTTTATACAAGCATGTAGTTGATATTATTGTAGTAGAAGGCTTTAATAAATTACTAAGGCCTACCTACTTTGTTGTCTTTTTACAGCAATATGTATCTGATACTGGACTGAGTTTAATTAAATTCAAATTCATATCTAGTAATTGGTCTACTAAGTTTTTGTAGCCTAGTAGTACAATCTAGATCATACCAGCCAACAACAAATAACCACATTATTATTATTAGGTTAATGATTAGGCTAATTTTTTTTAAATCCACTGTTTATAAAAGAAACAAATCAAGCTAGAAACATTATAAGTGAGATGGTTTAGAATAATAACAATGGACCCAGTCTACAATTGATACAATTGCAGGTCTACATAGGGCCTACAGTCTAGTAGTTTACAGTAGGCACCTAGTGTGTAGCTAGTATACTAGTGTGTAGCTGTCCAGAGTTAAGATTCTTAATGCCTTAATGCTTTCCCCTGATAAGCCGTGTGTGCTATAAATGACATAACATGACACCGAGGTGAGAAGTGTTGAGGGGAGAGCAGTGGGACTTTCCCCTTTGTTCTCCCTGCTGGGCCCTGAGGGTCAAAATTATATAAGAAATACTATCTCTGTGGGGCTGGGTATCACGGAGGTGAGACATTTTCAGGGGAGGGCAGGGCAGACTCCTCTTTGGTTTTATTGTGGGCTAGATACAGGTGGGGGCAGCCATCATGACGGTTGAACGTCAGTATTAATGTGTCTGATTACTTCCCTGCTGGATTATAAGGGTCTTAAATTGTATAACATGCTACCCAGATTGGTTATTACCCATGGATTATATTAGCCGTTGTAGTGTGGGTTTTGTAGGAGTTAAGTGGTCTCACGTTTGCTACAGTAGATAACCTCTAATATATTACTGCATTTGATCAGCTTCGTCTACTTAAACTCTAAACGCAAACGGTATTACTAACAGTATTTTTATTTAGAAATTTCAGCCACACATTTATATTATCCACGAAACTGTCAATAACTGTATAAGGATCTTCAATTCCTAAGAGTTCAAGTTTTTTAACATATTTTTCCTTTTCCGCGGGCGCGATTCTTTACATACGGTGAACACGTCCAGCGCTGGTGAACACGTCCAGCGCTGGCGAACAGCTGATTGTGTTTACGTCTGATGTACACCACTGTGGCGGCGGGCGTAGGTATCACGTGATTTAGGTCACGTGTTTGCAAGGACTCTATAGAGCCGCCGAGCAGTTGAGTGTCAAGGTCGTTGAGTTAAACCGCTTGTAACGTCACGTAACAGTGGACGTCCGACTAATGAACGTCATGTTAGGATGGGGAGGGGGGACGGGACGAAGGAACTAGGTGTAGGGTCAGTATCAAGGAGTTGAGGCTAACATTATTCGTTAATTTAAAACTTTTCACGGTAGTAAAAGAAACATATACTTTGAATAGTTATTACTTAATACTAAGTTAATACCGTAAATGATTTAGCGCACTAGATTATTTAAGCAGTTTAAATTATAAGATTACTTGATTACAGTAATTTTTATAAAATTAGTTGTGTGATGACATTGATGTTTATTAGTTGTGTAATGACAGTGATGTTTATTAAATGCGTGATGACAGTGATGTTTATAAAATTAGTTGTGTGATGACAGTGATGTTTATAAAATTAGTTGTGTGATGACAGTGATGTTTATAAAATTAGTTTTGTGATGACAGTGATGTTTATAAAATTAGTTGTGTGATGACAGTGATGTTTATAAAATTAGTTGTGTGATGACAGTGATGTTTATTGTTTGTGTGATGACAGTGATGTTTATAAAATTAGTTGTGTGATGACAATGATGTTTATTAGTTGCGTGATGACATTAATGTATATAAAATTAGTTGTGTGATGACAGTGATGTTTATAAAATTAGTTGTGTAATGACAGTGATGTTTATAAAATTAGTTGTGTGATGACAGTGATGTTTATTAGTTGTGTGATGACAGTGATGTTTATAAAATTAGCTGTGTGATGACAGTGATGTTTATAAAATTAGTTGTGTGATGACAGTGATGTTTATTAGTTGTGTGATGACAGTGATGTATATAAAATTAGATGTGTGATGACAGCGATGTTTATTAAATGCGTGATGACATTGATGTTTATAAAATTAGTTGTGTGATGACAGTGATGTTTATAAAATTAGTTGTGTGATGACAGTGATGTTTATAAAATTAGTTGTGTAATGACAGTGATGTTTATAAAATTAGTTGTGTGATGACAGTGATGTTTATTAGTTGTGTGATGACAGTGATGTTTATTAGTTGTGTGATGACAGTGATGTTTATAAAATTAGTTGTGTGATGACAGTGATGTTTATAAAATTAGTTGTGTGATGACAGTGATGTTTATTAGTTGTGTGATGACAGTGATGTTTATAAAATTATTTGTGTGATGACAGTGATGTTTATAAAATTAGTTTTGTGATGACAGTGATGTTTACTAGTTGTGTGATGACAGTGATGTTTATAAAATTAGTTGTGTGATGACAGTGATGTTTATAAAATTAGTTTTGTGATGACAGTGATGTTTATAAAATTAGTTGTGTAATGACAGTGATGTTTATAAAATTAGTTGTGTGATGACAGTGATGTTTATTAGTTGTGTGATGACAGTGATGTTTATAAAATTAGCTGTGTGATGACAGTGATGTTTATAAAATTAGTTGTGTGATGACAGTGATGTTTATTAGTTGTGTGATGACAGTGATGTATATAAAATTAGTTGTGTGATGACAGCGATGTTTATTAAATGCGTGATGACATTGATGTTTATAAAATTAGTTGTGTGATGACAGTGATGTTTATAAAATTAGTTGTGTGATGACAGTGATGTTTATAAAATTAGTTGTGTAATGACAGTGATGTTTATTAGTTGTGTGATGACAGTGATGTTTATAAAATTAGTTGTGTGATGACAGTGATGTTTATAAAATTAGTTTTGTGATGACAGTGATGTTTATAAAATTAGTTGTGTGATGACAGTGATGTTTATAAAATTAGTTGTGTGATGACAGTGATGTTTATTGTTTGTGTGATGACAGTGATGTTTATAAAATTAGTTGTGTGATGACAATGATGTTTATTAGTTGCGTGATGACATTAATGTATATAAAATTAGTTGTGTGATGACAGTGATGTTTATAAAATTAGTTGTGTAATGACAGTGATGTTTATAAAATTAGTTGTGTGATGACAGTGATGTTTATTAGTTGTGTGATGACAGTGATGTTTATAAAATTAGCTGTGTGATGACAGTGATGTTTATAAAATTAGTTGTGTGATGACAGTGATGTTTATTAGTTGTGTGATGACAGTGATGTATATAAAATTAGATGTGTGATGACAGCGATGTTTATTAAATGCGTGATGACATTGATGTTTATAAAATTAGTTGTGTGATGACAGTGATGTTTATAAAATTAGTTGTGTGATGACAGTGATGTTTATAAAATTAGTTGTGTAATGACAGTGATGTTTATAAAATTAGTTGTGTGATGACAGTGATGTTTATTAGTTGTGTGATGACAGTGATGTTTATTAGTTGTGTGATGACAGTGATGTTTATAAAATTAGTTGTGTGATGACAGTGATGTTTATAAAATTAGTTGTGTGATGACAGTGATGTTTATTAGTTGTGTGATGACAGTGATGTTTATAAAATTATTTGTGTGATGACAGTGATGTTTATAAAATTAGTTTTGTGATGACAGTGATGTTTACTAGTTGTGTGATGACAGTGATGTTTATAAAATTAGTTGTGTGATGACAGTGATGTTTATAAAATTAGTTTTGTGATGACAGTGATGTTTATAAAATTAGTTGTGTAATGACAGTGATGTTTATAAAATTAGTTGTGTGATGACAGTGATGTTTATTAGTTGTGTGATGACAGTGATGTTTATAAAATTAGCTGTGTGATGACAGTGATGTTTATAAAATTAGTTGTGTGATGACAGTGATGTTTATTAGTTGTGTGATGACAGTGATGTATATAAAATTAGTTGTGTGATGACAGCGATGTTTATTAAATGCGTGATGACATTGATGTTTATAAAATTAGTTGTGTGATGACAGTGATGTTTATAAAATTAGTTGTGTGATGACAGTGATGTTTATAAAATTAGTTGTGTAATGACAGTGATGTTTATTAGTTGTGTGATGACAGTGATGTTTATAAAATTAGTTGTGTGATGACAGTGATGTTTATAAAATTAGTTTTGTGATGACAGTGATGTTTACTAGTTGTGTGATGACAGTGATGTTTATAAAATTAGTTGTGTGATGACAGTGATGTTTATAAAATTAGTTGTGTGATGACAGTGATGTTTATAAAATTAGTTGTGTAATGAAAGTGATGCTTATACAATTAATTTGGCTTGTGAGATGATACATCGTTTGTCGATATCTCGTAAATTCAATCAATCAACACGTCGATAAAACATTTTGTAAACTACCGACATACAACATTTTTTATGGAAACATCCAAAATACAACATTATGTATGTAAATATCAACATAAAAAAACAATATGTATTGAAACATCCGGCATACATAAATCTTCATAGATATATCCGACGTACATAAATTATGTATGGATACAAAGTATATAAAGTGTGTTTTGTAAACATCAAATTTACGTCACGTTCTATAACAACATCTGACATACAAGTTCCACCGCAACACACAACTTACAACACTGTATACTACTAGATCTATATATAACGAACAACCCGGCATGATGGTGCAACATGCCGCTCTCAACGCTCAAAGTTTCTGAACTTTTTCCTGTTTGATCTCAAATCAAAGATGGCGGCCGACGATCGCTAGCCCCGACAGACAGGTTGCAGGACCGTGTAACATTTCTCACTGAGCGGCGAGATTTTATCCTCCCACCCCCAATCACCCCCCCCCCCCCCCCACACATTTCCACCTCTCCTCCAATCCTAATGATTGGCACGGATCATAAGCAGGGTTTGTTTCACACGTGTCTAGACGAGGCTGGTTGTGCCGATTTGATAAGGGCATGGGGGGGGGGGGGGGTTGGTCACCCATTTAGGCTACCCATATTTAGATCTAATGGATTTTTAAAAATGAATTTAGATTTAGACGTTTAATGGTGACCATGATTGTAACCAAGTAAGTCAAAATGTTATCATTTATACAAGCATTTTTACATGGAATAGCATTACTGCTACTTTAGAATCAAGTTTTTCTGCATTGACTGCTACTTTAGAATCAAGTATTTTTGTATTAACTTCTACTTTAGAATCAAGTATTTTTGTATTAACTTCTACTTTAGAATCAAGTATTTTTGTATTAACTTCTACTTTAGAATCAAGTATTTTTGTATTAACTTCTACTTTAGAATCAAGTATTTTTGTATTAACTTCTACTTTAAAATCAAGTATTTTTGTATTAACTTCTACTTTAGAATCAAGTATTTTTGTATTGACCCCTACTTAAGGTTCAGGTTCAAGTATTTTTTACATTGACTGCTATTATATGATCAAGTATTTTTACATTGACCGCTACTTTAGAGTCAAGTATTTTTGCATTGACCTTTTTTTAGAACCAAGTATTTGTAAATTATATAACAAGGCTTGTACTTCTATTAGACAACATTTTCATAAAGACGAATTGTGGTACACCTAAAACATTTGTCTCTTGACTGTGGAGTAGCGAGGTCGGGTATCACCCGGTGCGGCACTTAATGGTGTTAACTAACGGTGTTAACTTCATGATGTCACCCCCCCCCCCTTGTCGGGATTTGTTAAATTTACTCTTGAAAGACTACTTAACACTCTAATTAATCACTTAATTATGTGGAATTATCATTTTTCTGTATATATTTTGCTTTTGCCTTGGTGTTACCCCCCTAAATGGTGTCACCCGGTGCGGTCCGACCCCCCCCCCTCGCTACGCCTCTGTCTCTTGAACTGTTTTTGTTCCGTGGGGACGGGGCGTGATCCCGGGTCTGACAGTCATAGATTTATGTTCTACCTGCCAGCGGGGGGTCAGAAAACCTGAGAGGTCGACCCGGGGGTGTGGGGGGTGGGGGTATAATTTATGCTAGTGCAGGGTGCGATACCCCTGGGAACTAAACCTGGCTCTAGGTGTCATGGGTGCAGCTGTAACAAAAAAAAAAGGGGGGGGGTGAGGGAGGTGTGTGAAGAACGACACGGAGTGACAATAGAGTGTGCGGGGAGGGACGGGGGTTACGACAGCGACATAATAATGTTAATGGACGGATTGAAAAAAAAATCATTGGACAAGCCAAGGGTTACAGGGTTGGCTACGAGTGAGTTTCGACTCGAGCGATTCCTCTACAAATAGAACAAATCAATGGCTGTCGCGCCAAGCTTTATTTTTTTGTACGTTTTATAGCAGTGGTTGCTGATTCAACTTACTTAACTCTATGGACAGATGAAATAAAACTGTCACGAAAAAAGGTGACGTATTTTATTCCAATTACCCCAATCATTCTCTTTTCCCTTTTAAGAGAAATTTGTAACAATTTATGAACTAAAAAAAAAATGCGCCATGCTAAATAATACGACCCTACCCCGCCCACCCGCGTTGATCACAAAATTCTAGACTTCCCACACCCCTCTACCTTAGATGTGTTACGTCATAGATCTATATAGCCGACTATTGCCCACGAGAACTGGAATCGTTAGCACTGGATGGCCTATTCGTTTACTCGAACAAACGGCATTTAAATTTTGGCATGCGATCTGTCAATGTGTGTTTAAAAAAACACACCCGAACTCAGCTTATAGGCGGTATCCTGCACTAAACGTTTGGTTGTTTGTTTCCTAAGATAAATTGTTTGTAAATACGTGTCTGATGCTGTTGTTTGTAGCAGATATGGCTTGACCGCTCAGGCCTCATGAAACCCCATGTAAATGTCAGTGTGTTGTGCTTGAGATAGATGCATGCTTTAGATCAGTGGTTCTTAATTCACCTTTTAGGGGGTACCGAACCCCACTAGTTTTATATGCGCACTCACTGCACTGGCAAAACCCGATCATGAATCATATGCGTCTGGCGTGTGTCTTGACTTTCGCCGAACTTCCTGAGAACGACGACGGGACAGTAGCGTAACGAGGGGGGGGGGGGGGGACGGGGGGGGACATATGTCCCCAGGCGCCGACCTTAGGGGACGCCAAAATGGGTTGGAAAAATAAATTGAAAGGTTGAGGGGGGTGCAAATTGAAAGTTTGAGGGGGGGGGGGGGTGCAAATCGAAATCTTGGGGGGGGGGGGGGGTAGCAAATCGAAAGTTTGAGGGGGTGGGGGATGCAAATCGAAATCTTGAGGGGGGAGGGGTGCAAATCGAAAAGTTTGTCCCCGGGCGCCGGGAAGGGTCGCTACGCCTCTGCGACGGGACGACACACCCATTAAAGTATATCTTTTCTATAGGCCTATAAATTATATATTTTCTATTTTTAAAATACTTTCTCCGGGTGGGTGAGCGGTGGATGTGCTCCCAGGGGAGGTGGGAGCAAGGTCGTCCCCCCCCCCACCCAAGAGATACCTGAAAGAAACTCTAGTAGGGTCTACACTTGGACAATCTTGATACTCTATAATATTATACTAGCGTACCCTGTCAGTGCGTTGCTGCGGGCTGACGCAATACTGTAAGAGGATTTCGTCAATTTTTTACCAATCATGTATTTTTACTTTCTCGTATATACGAAGTATAGAGAAAGTCTTGTAATCGTGCACAAAAATCACATTAAATTTGGACAGTTTTCACCGTTTTACTTCTCAGTCCTTCATCACATCCGGGATGTAGAGGACTTATTTTAATCGGGCAAAAATTATAAATCCAGATATATCGAAATTTGGCGTTTTATGCGTAATGGAGTCGGAAAAACTGGATTATCCAATTCTGTCCGTATGTCTCTCTGTGTGTGTAAACACGATAACTTGAGTTCCGTTACGGCTAGGTTGATGAAATTTCATATATAAGTATTTTATCAAAATCGTAGATCCGTATCAACTTTTGAGCGATTTCCGATGACCGGAAGTGGTACTTTTTCTACTTTGAATTTTTCAAAAGCCTATAACTTGAGTACTATTTCAGATAGATAAATAAAATTTCACATGTAAGTAAAAAATCTAATACTCTGCCTTCTCTCAAATTTTGAGTAATTTCCGTTGATCGGAAGAGTAATTTACGCTATTTCCGATTTCTAAAAAAAAAACGCATGTGAATTTATAAAGCACTAATAATATTCCGTACTATTATACACAGATTGTTTGGCGTTCACTTGGTGCGCAATTCTTTTTTCTACGAGATTCTATTCTATTTTAAAAAGTTTAAGTAATTAAAAATGGATTAAAAATCATGTCTATATATATATCCCGAGGTGCCATCCCCCGTAGTGTTATATAAGAATATTCGAGAAAGCTAAAGGGAGATCACTCCCGGTTTATTTATTTGAGTTATTTACATGTAAACAAAGCAGGCGCTATATTTGTTGGATCATAGTTGTTGGGGCGCGGGTTTGTCCACACTACTCTCCTTACGACCAGGGAAAGCCGAGTGTACGTTAATTACCCATCGTTACAATGAGATAGAATATACCTCGGCTACCAAGGGACATTCTTGGAAGCCACAGTGTTGAACTACCACAAGCGTACCGTGTGTGTCCAGTGGTTCGGTTTATTCGTCGAATTGAGTGTCCCACTGTGTCCTTTTTGCAAGATGCTATTTAAAACGAATGTAGGCGCCATAGTGCTCACGGTGACCCCAGCGTGCAAGCAGGTAACCCGACCGTCGGGACGTCGGTGGGCGCGCCTGATTCGATTTATTGAACTATTATAGTTACCAATCGTATCCATATATCCATATCGTATCGCGCTCTTTAAAGCGAACGTAGGGGCCTTAGTGCTCACCGTGGAGCACGGGGCGCCAGTTTGCACCTTGTTGAGGTGCCGGAGAAAGCGTTTGATTTAATTTAGTGACCAATTATAGTATCCCATCGTATCATTAGTGTGTTGCACTCTTGAAAACGAACGTAGATGCCATAGTGCTCACGGGAGAGCCCAAGGCATCAAATCAGAGGCGTAGCGAGGGGGGGGGACATATGTCCCCGGGCGCCGACCTTAGGGGGGGGGCGCCAAATTGAAAGTTTGAGGGGGGTGCAAATTAAAAGTTCGAGGGGGGGGGGTGCAAATGAAAAGTTCGAGGGGGGGGGGGGTGCAAATCGAAAATTCGCTCCCGAGGGGGGCGCCAAATTGAAAGTATGTCCCCGGGCGCCGGGAAGGGTCGCTACGCCTCTGCATCAAATCTCACCCTGCCGGGCCCAATCGAATTTTTTTACCTGCAGAAACCTCCCCAGAGGTATTCTCAACAACTTCCCTAAGTTTCAAGGCGATCGGACAAAAAGTGTTGTAATGCAAAAAGAATAAAGAGTTTCTTCCAGGCATCTCGAGGGGGGGGGGGGGGGGAGCATTTATATAGAAAACATAATACTTTTACCAGTGTCTGCCCCCTCCAACCCATTGAAAATTTCGTCCGCCCCCCACCTCCCGAAAATTTCAAGTGCCTCACCCCCCATCCCCCCCCCCCCCCCCCCGTAGAAAAACAGTCTGGAAGGAACACCGAAAAAACACACAGGCAAATATACTTTCCTATATATATATATATATATGTATATATAAGTGATCTTATTCAGTCATCCGCGCATCCTCGTTGATACAAGCAAGGAGGTTTACAAATCCTTAACAAACCAAACTAAATTAGACTAAGTAAATAAAAAATCAAAGACAAAACTACTAACTGCGATATACTTTATTTGATCGTTAGACTAAGGAACCCCCACCTCAAAATTTAGACTAAAAGAAAAACTCAACGAAAATTAAACCCCCGATGTAGCTATTATAAAACTCAAAACAATATACAATTACAAAAAATCAAGCAATCTATTAAGTAAAAAAACATTGCTAAAAAAAACTCCAGCCTAAATAGGCCGACTACAATTAACACTGAAACAAACAATGACATGTCGATTTAATTAATACTTAATATATAAATAAAGCCTGCACTATACAACTATGGTTTTCAATAAGGTTAAATAACAACAATCCTACGTTTACATAAGGTATTTATAAAAAATATATTTAACACTTACATTTTGAGAATTGTACACAAAAAAAAAAGTTTCAAGGTTCTAGTTTCGGCTTCACAAATTCTTGAAGATAAAATGATTTTATGTTCCAAACTAGCTAAATTTTTTTTGTACGTTTGTGACTTAGTAACGGTTGTCCTATCTTGAGTGAGCCCCCCTAGTCTAAGTCCGAGCGCTATTATATAGGCTGTCCAACCACCCTTTCCCCTTTCCCAAACCACCTGCTGCCATGCCTCAGCTGGTCCGTAGGTTGGGCTAGTTGCATCTACGCCCATAAAATTAAATAGACGATCGACCAGCGCTTGGGCTGCCGCCTTTGTGCCGGAAAGGCCATTAAACTTTTGCTGACCATCATGCTGACCATCGCGGTCAAACCTCAGCTGTGAACGCTCAATGACCGTGGAAAACCTAGATAGGTTTTCTATACCAGCCCCCCCCCCCCCCACACGCACGCAAGCACGCACGCACGCGCGCGCACACACACACACATATATATTATATAGCATTTCCGTAGCCCCCGCCCCCCTTTCTGATTATACAGCGTCGTGTCCCCCATCCATATTGTGTATACAACTAAACTAGGCTAAAAAGAAAAAAAAACTTCACTTAATAAAAACACACTCAGTTTTCTCACATACATTTGTACCACCACCAATACCATCTATAACAAAACAAGAAATCATCCTCATCATGTTATGATATATGTACAATGTTTTAGATCTTTTACTTTTCCTTCCTTCCTTATGCGGAAACCGGCTCAGAAGGTTGACTTCCATTAGCCAGGCAGGCCTCAGTGTAGCAAACTCCGACCACAAGACTCAAGAGTTTCCCACACAACGGTCGCTACTTCCGTCGGCTCTCACCGGGCTTTCCTTCCCCACCCACCAGACGCGTGACGTCGTCCTACCGCCTGGTACCCAGCTTGATTGTGGGGGGCGTTCGGCCATTCTTTGAACCTAGCGCATACAGCAGTTCTACTCGGCAAGATCAAAAACCTCTAGCTGCTGTTGGCTACCACTAGCCATTCCGCACCCATTAGGGGGGGGGGGGGGTCATGAGCTTGGTCCTACCAGTGGCACTCTTCCGAAGCCACGTGAAGGCCGCAGCTTAAAGTCAAGATATCTGGTTAGGGTCGAGAGCAAAACCCTTCTTGGTTCCCGGCAGTCTTGCACCTCTCCCCCCCCCCCCCCCCCACGCTGTTATGTAGGGGACTTGGGAGTCCGACGTACCAGGCTCTTCGGAAGATCTTTTACTAAATGATGTGGGCATATTATACGGTTTTAGGGGGGGGGGGGGACGACTGGGAGAGAGACTTGTCGGAATAGTTTTAGTTGCAAAGCTAATGCTAAAAATTGCATTTTAAGATTCGGTTTGCTAATGTAAACAGCCCGAAACTATCTTCTACATAAGAATAAATGTTAAATGGAGGCTAGGTCTGTTACCAAGTTCATGTGTCTAAAGTCTATCCCGCTGAAAACAACCACGTCCAGTCGTCGGTGACCTACCTTTACTTATACTATGTATCAAAAGTAACAGGGTTAAATACCATTAGAACGTGACTTACACTTATTACAACATTCAACAACACGAGCTTACCTTTCATGTCGAATTTTATAGGTCCTTACTGGTTCATACAATGCCGTATTTCAATTTTTTTTTTTTGTAAACTTGTTTTAAAAAATATTCTCTCTGTCCGCATAACAGCTAGATCTAGAACGCACACGTTTACAGCATGCTCGAAAAGGTATTGGTTTTAATTGTTTGACGCGCCGTCCATTATTCCTCCAATAAACGCACACGTTCGAAAAGGTATTGGTTTTAATTGTTTGACGCGACGTTCATTATTCTTCCAGTAAACGCACACATCTGACCCGGTTCATCTAGGACAGGGGTTCCCAACCCTGTGCCCGCGGGCGCCATGGCGCCCGCCGAACGATTCGTATGTGCCCGCCTCTCACTATTCGACAGAGACAGAATTGTTTTCATAAACATTATTGAAAGGCTGAAGGGGGTGGAAATTGAACATTTGAAGGGGGGGGGGTGGGGGTGGGAGGTGCAAATCGAAAATTTTAGGGGGGGGGGGTGCAAATCAAAAGATTTGTCACCGGGTGACGGGAAGGGTCGCTACGCCTCTGGAAGGAGTTTGTCGATTTAAAACAGGTGGTGCCCGCCACCCTACCGATATTTTAGAATGTGCTCTAGAGTAAAAAAAAAAGGTTGCCGACCCCTGATCTAGGAGATCCGCGCCGCTGTGTCGCAGTTAAACGGCGCCTCTCACTGTATTCATCAATGTCGCGGCACCCGTGGTACCCACATTATCGTGTTGTACCCTAATGTTGATTGTCCGCTGTTTGTTCATTTGTTTGGAGGCTCCCATGTGTGGGTTACCCACTTTGTTGTACCCGAATCTTGATTGTCCGCTGTTTGTTCATTTGTTTGGAGGCTCCCATGTCTGGTTACCCACTTTGTTGTACCCGAATCTTGATTGTCCGCTGTTTATTCATTTGTTTTGAGGCTCCCAGTCATGTGGTACCCACTTTGTTGTACCCGAATCTTGGATGCCCGCTGTTTGTTCATTTGTTTGGAGGCTCCCATGTCTGGTTACCCACTTTGTTGTACCCGAATCTTGATTGTCCGCTGTTTATTCATTTGTTTTGAGGCTCCCAGTCCTGTGGTACCCACTTTGTTGTACCCGAATCTTGATTGTCCGCTCTTTCTTCAATTGTTTTGGAGCTCAAGTTGTTTCAAACGACTCTGCACTTTTAATTCATGCTTGAACGTCACTGCCCCCCCCCCCCCTTTCCACAACTCACGGACGAAATGAAAAAAAAAAATTATAAGAAAGATATACTTTAACTTGTGTCCTCCCTTCCGAAGTTTCAAGAAAAATGTCTGAAGGAAACCCTGTTTGCACCATGTTCAAGGTCGTATCCTAGGCACCCACGACGAATGTAGTATTTTTAATTTTAGCCACATCATTAACGACCTACCTTGAGACGCACAACGAACTCGATATTTTAAGGCTACATGTAACAGATTCGATACTTACTATTATAATTATGTCACCGATTTGATTATTTTGTTTGGGCTATGCTATACAAGGCTACATGTAACAGATTCGATACTTTCGAATACAATTATGTTACAGATTTGATTATTTTGTTTGGGCTATGCTAAATGTCACAGATTCGATAAATTCGGGGTGCATGCTACATATTCGATACTTTCTGGCTACATATCACCGATTCGATACTTTCGAATACAGATTTGATACTTTTGTTTGGGCTAGGCTACATGCCATATATTCGATACTTTCTCGCTGCATTTCACAGATTCGATACTCTCAGGCTACAATTGCATTACCACAAATTTGAGAATTTCGGACTACGAGTCACGGATTCGACTAAATGAGTACTCAATTTTTTAAATTCTTTGTTTAGGCCCACATGCATGAATGTTGGAGACACATGAAATGCGCTAATTAAGACGATGCCTAATTAACTTTTAATAAACCAACTGTCGCAATTTAAATGCCAGAGTATTTTAATCACGGCAATTCTACACTGTCATAATTAATGATCAATCACTCTGCGTGGCTTGGGGTAATTAAGAGCCCCAGGGTCAATCAATTTTTTTCTCGTCTGTGATTCCTTTGTTTTTACATTAATTTGTAATCAAGTGATATGACAAGCAGTTAAATTAGTATTTCCAGTTGAATGCTTTCTATTCTATAAGACTCAGTAAGATCTCATTGATGTGACTTGGTAACAGTTTTATTTTAATCTGGCGCAGCTTGAAATAATTTAAATTCAATTTTTTTTCCTATCATAATTTCGAAATGTAATTATTAAATTCTCTTGTTCCTTTATCAATAGCCTTAGTGACTAAGCCTTGCAGTTTTAATAATAAGCCTATGCCTTGCAGTTTTAATAATAAATTATAATTACGTATCAGAGTTAAAATAATGAACAGATAAGTTGCTTATATAATATATACTAAGTTGATTTGTTACTTCCACTTCAGACTTAACGGTTTAAATTTTTTTATCATGTTTACTTCTCTAGCTTAAGCCATCATTACATGTTTACCCTACTAGCTGAAGGCATCATTCTGTTGACCCCCCCCCCCCCCTAGCGTCACCTCTTTACCCCTCTGGCTGAAGCCATAATTATGTTGACCCTCTAGCTGAAGCAATCATCACTTGTTTACCCCTCCAGTCTAAGCCATACAAAACTCCTTTTAACCCCATATTGCCATCATTAGTGTTTTCCCTCTAGCTGAAGCCATAATATTTACCTCTCTAGCTGTAGCCATATAAAACCCCTCTAGCTGTAGCAATAATAACATTCTCCTCAAGCTAAAGCTATGATGTTTACAACTCTAGCTAAAACCATTCTTGCCTCACTGTTCTTGAAATAGACTGAACCAAGCACATTGTAACAATCAAATTTATTATGTTTGAAAAAGATTATTTTGATCAGAATATACATGTAAAACAATTGGGTGAACATGAATCATGACAAGAATCAGCAATATACTCACATTAATTTTTGTACTTACATTAAATTTTAAATCACATAAAGTTGAACAAGAAATTAAAAGTTCTAAAAACATTTTTTCAATAAAGTATTGCATGTATGTATTGAATGGGATTAAAAATTGTAAAACTTTCCCATGGCCAGATTTGAAGAAAATCAAAATAATTCAAGCCTAAAATAAACACTGAGCATAATGACTCTGTTTCAAAGATATTCGCCAATACAATAATACATTTACAAAAAGAGTATGTCGATATTAAGGCTACAGAATATAAAATAAAATGGCTTTCTGCCTTTTTTTTGACATAAAACAAACAAAAAACAACTACAAGTACATAATGACATATTACAAAAAAAAAAATAGGGAAAAGTAAGAGACATTTGAACTTGTAAGAAAAATGAATAACCATGCCAACCAAACAGCACATGGGTCAAGGTTGCTGAGAATGAGCCACAAACCAAAAAATGGAACTTGTTTTTGTTGTGAAAAGGGGCAAGCACAAAGTCAAACTTAATGGGTTTTTAAAGCATATGGTGGCCTTTTTTGTTTTGTTTATCTAATAGAAGTATTAATAACAAAACTCTACATTATGCTCACATAAATACAAATTAAACTATAATAGTATACTGCTAATAACAATTATTAGTGAATTATTTTCTTGACATCAAACATACAAAAGTAAGCTAGTGCCTTTTAAAAATGCAATCTTTCATCTACTTTCTGAAAACAATTATGAAATTCTTGCACAAAGTTTCACTTAGTCAAGTGCATTGTGGGGCAGACAATTATAACTCTGGAATAAGATAATCTGAGTTAAGATAATTTGAGATATTTCTTATAATTACCAAGTCATTAAATAAAAAATAATAACCAAGAAAATCTTCGGTTTAAAATTTACTTTAGAAAAAGAAGTTCAAATTATGTTTTAGTTCAAAAGCTTTGAAACAAGTCTATAAAACAAGGTTAAAGCTTTTTATGCACTGCAGATAAGTAAATATATACAAAATTTTAAAGTTTAAAAATTTTTTAAAACCAAATACAAAAACAATTAGTTGCATATATGGATAAAAACAAGAGATAATATGAGGCATTTATTTTAACTTTCAAATCACAACATGAATTTCTCTACACTAAAACATAATCACAAGACAATATGGTTACCTTCGGTGGAACTGATTTCTTAAAAGTCAGTTTTATACTTCTACATCATCATTACCTGACCAAACAAAATATGACTGCTAACAATTAATACAAATGTATGTGACTAGCTTAGTTAATTACAAGTTGTCCCTTTGGAAGGGTACAGACTTTAAATTATTGTAAACACATGTAATATGATCAAAGGGACAAAAAAAAATTTAAAAATTTAAATTCAAACATTTAACCAATATGTGCATGTGTTTATTTTTGCCTCATACACCGGACAGTTGTGCTTGAATGACCACCATTAGTAAACTAATTAAAGAACGTTTCAACACATTTATCAAAGTAGGTAGCCTATGAGAATTATGGAATGTACTATATTGGAAGACCAGTTTATATTTGGATTAATTAAATTTTGTTTCTCAAGAAAACTCATTTGGACTGTAATGACTATCAAGTAGAAGCATATTAATGAAGCATGGCAGCTTAAACATGCAGTAAAAAAGATGATTTAAAAACTCATGATAGATTATATACAACGTTAAAAAGCTCTTAGATATATGAATAATAATTTTCACTGGAAAATATTTTCAATACTGAAATCAAATATTTTAAGGCACAAATCACTTTATTATGGAAAATATTTGAGCTAATCTTTTAAACTTTTTACTATTTAAGAAATAATACAGATTTATTGAAGCTACTAGATGCCAGTGACTGATTTGGTATAAGTATAAGTTAAGACTAATTATTTTGGAAAAACAATTAAGCCACAAAACAGTACTATAATTAAAAATGTTTATAAATAGGCCTGAAAGTAGTATTTTATAATGTGTCTCTTCAAACTACATAAAATCTCTTCACTAATAACTGCACATGATTACACAATTTCAAATGTTTGGTATAGAAACCACTACCTTACAACAAAAATAAAATAAGATTTTAATTTGAAGAACAAATTAAGGAACAGCTTTCACTATTACTAGCTGATTATTATTAAAATTAATTTTATAACTATGAAAATACCACATAACTAGCATCAAATGTAAAACAATACTAGATTTACGAAAAAATTAACATCCAGCATACTAACCAAATTAATAACTATACAAATTCAGTAAATTAGTAAATATATAATATTTAAGTCCTCAAAAATCACACATTAGCTGTCTATCTGAATATGATATTGTTTTAATTCAAACATGATTCATTTCAAAGTTAGAATATTAATAAGTACTTAACATATTTTAATTACTTATAAATTTATTAAATAGTAAAAAATCATCCTAATTTTGCCCCATAGTATGATTCAAGTAGCAATATTTACCACACAAGCACAATAAACTGTAATTTCACTTTGTTTAATTTTCCCAAATGGTTTGTCTTTTTTTAATTTCCTTAAATCTTAAGCTCAACTGTTACAACCAAGCAAGCCTTGAACTGTTTATGCATCAAATCGCTGGTATGGTGCATCATCTTTAACCAGACCTTTAGAAAAATTGAAACATTTTTGTTTGGTTACTCTTAACTCTTAAATAGGCCTTTGAGTGCCATAAGACAGAAGAAGTAAACTAAAAGCTTTTAGTGATATTTTTTGTGTATAAAAAAACTTACCATATTTCCGCCTGATTTCATCCAGTCGACCTTTTCTCTCTGATCTTCTCTCCTCTTGCTTTGCTTTTCTTTCCATTTTCTGCGACTCAAACTTCCCATCTTCTTTGTCATATCTGCAAGTAGAAGATCAATCATGATATAATTCTCATACACATTTCAAACAGATGGCATTCATTACCAGGGGATACACTTTTAAACAACAACTAAAACAACTACTGGTTATAATGAAACAATTACTTCTTTTTGTTTCCACCTCGGCAGCAGCAGCAGTAGATACAGCAGGACACAATTGTGATAAGGATGAGCCCACCAATAATACTCATTGATATTATCAGAGCTTCAAAGTTCACTAGAAGAAAAAATATTTCTTTAAAAATTGACAGCAAACACGTTCTGATGGGGAGAAACTACCGCATTATACTCAGTTAATGTTCACATTATGCTATGCTTTATGTTGATATGTATGGAACAAAGATTTATTGTTTTAAGGCAGTCAAAAAAAAAGCAAATATTTTATATTAAAATAATAATTAATCGAAATAGTTATGCTGATAAAAAAGCGTAATTCATTTTTATTATTAACTTACACCAGCACACTCCCCATCTAGCTTTATCCAATGCACAGTAAGAAGATGGTGGAAGAACTTTTCCAGTTGGGTAAAACATGCAGGCATCATTGCTATAGCAGTACATACACTGTATTGGTAGAAGTACATTGCATTTATTGTAAAATTAGCTTCTGAATGATAAATGTTATTCAAATAATAAATTATTGGTGAGCAGGCTCTAATTTCCATAAAAAATGTTTAATCACCACAAAAAATTAGCATGCTGAACATTAAGTGTAGTTACCTTAGCATTTTCTACACATTTGTCACAAGAGCCATTGTTTTTGGTACATTCTAAAATAAGGTGATGAAAAAAGAATTAGCAATATAAAGCTTAAATCAATATAAAATAATAATGGTAAAAATAACATTATGTTGGTCTGAATATTAGTTTCTAAAAAAATAATGGTGGTAACCAAAGATGATTGAAAAAGAAAGACATTAGCTTAAATCTTTTACCATCTTCAGGTTTAACAGTTGTAGATTTAAGTGTCGTAGTTGCTTTTTCAGCAGAAGTGGTGATAGGCTTTTCAGTAGATGTGGTGGTCACTGTGGTAGTTGTGGTTGTGCTTGCGTCTTGTGCTAATGAACAAACACACAACAATCCCACAACAAGGCAGTAAATAGCAGTCCTCATCTTATCAATTTAGCAAACCACAGACACTGAAATAGAAAGCATCAAATAAAGTGTTGGCCAACAAAGAAATTTAAAGGCTTTATAAATGTATGTGTATCCTTATTATCATTATCTAAAATGATCATACTGGTGAGCTTGAATTTATAACTTTTTAAAAACATAAAGATTGAAAAGTAACATATTCAAATAATACAACACTATCCATCTTTTGGCAGGTCTTTTAATTCATAGCACTTTCTAAAAGAAAGTTTCTAAAAGGGAAAGGCTTAAACTCCTTAAAGGACTGCTATTAATTTCTTATTCTGAATTAAACACACTATTAAAAAAATGAATATGATTTGTTTAAACAAAGGTACGTGATGAGAAAATTGCATAGATAAATTATAAAGCCATGTATGTATTGTCAATGAGTCACCTTTCTTTCACATTACCAGCCTCCAATGTTCCCTCTAACTAAGGGGGAAAAGTTAGTGTGCAAAATGTATTTTTTCTGTGTGCGCTGTTCTTAAAGTCTTATATATATAAGGGTAAAATTACTTTACAAAATGACTGCGCGGCCGCGCAGCTTAGAGGGAACATTGCCAGCCTCTGCCAATTTTACGTACCTAAAACGATACATAGGCTAGATATATTACCAATAATAGGCGTAATATTTGTATTAAATTGATGAAATATTTTTAAGCTTATTAGTATTAGCCCACTATTAGCCCTTAAGGTCAGGCTAAGTTCTTACTATTTTTTACAGCCGCTATAAAGTCAAAATGTAAAAAAATATTTTAAAATTGACGAAATTTTTTTTGTCCATGTCCACAACATTAAGACTTATAGGCCTAATAAAGCCCTAGTTAGTAATTACTACTAAATAAGTAGTAAATACAGTAAAGTTTGAGTAAAGTAATATAAAGTGGAAGGGTGAAAGCCCAGTGAAGGATTCTCGACATCAACACTGGCCTCCAGTGAGTGCGATATGAAATCATAGATCTTGTCAACAATCATACAATGTCTAACAAACAAGAAGCTACTTTAATATTATAAACTTACACAAACAATAAAAAACAACCTCTTTTCTAGTCTGTAACCTGATTATCCAATTGAAGTCTCTATCAATTAGGTCTAGCCTAGAGTCTAGTAGATCTAACAACTAGATTCTAATCTAGATCTCAGTTTTATTGTGAAATTTAGTCAGCTTCCGCCTACTTTATTTAGAGAATAACGTAGCTAATCTAACTTCCTTTAAAAATATACTAAAAAGTTACACGAACGAATCGACTATTACCGAATAAAATCGAATATTTATTATTTAGATCTAGATCTAGATTTTTAGATCTAGACCGATCTTATGTTTTAAAAATAATGCACAAAATATCAAATTTAAAAAATTCTAACGTTTTTTTATGCATAAATACTAAATCTAATTCGTCTACAGATTAAGAATCTAATACATTCAGTATTTTCCAGCCTGGCCGTTTCTTGTTAAAAATTAGATCTTGTCTAACTACTACTAGATCTAGATCTAAAAATTCTTATTTTACATTGACCTCTTGTCCTCTGTTAAATTAAAAAGCATAAGTGGGACAGTAAAGACAGGCTTCAGTACATGTGTGTAGAAATTCTCTTATCGGTGTGTTAGAAGACTAATACTGTGATGTGAATTAGATCTATTCACACAGTCTATTTACGTATGTCGTATGTAGATCTTCGTTAGATCTACATCTCTACCAATAATTTCGATCCCAAATAACTTACAGTCATTAATTTTATACAGACTGACCTAAATTTATTTTAAACATTAAAACTAGAATCTATAATTATAATCTATACGTATAGGGCACTATAGGGCCTATACTATAGGCCTATTGAACTATTCTAATTAGTTAGTAATTAGTAGATTAGATCTAATTACAATTTGTAATTTTGCCTAAAGATCTAAAATTTTATCCCGGCTTTATAAGTCATAGACATAGGCTCCTTTACTTTACTTTACACACACTTTAGTAGACTTTACCCTACTTTACTCTCTTGTTACATAATTTACTTTACATCATGACATGTCTTAACTTTAACGCGGACCCAGAGATTTTTTTTTTTACTTCAAGGGGTTAGAAAATAAAATTTCATCATCCTCTCCAACTTGAATAATCATCCGACTAGTTAATAATATGGGCAAGAATCAAGATCCATTAACAATTATTATAGGCCTATAATTTGTTTTTTGCCCATTAAATGTCATTGATGGATTTGGATAATAATAATATATTAAAAATTAGGCTAAATATTACTAAATACTAGTAAATACTAAATAGTAGGGTCCTAAATAAAGTGTTTACTTTGAAAGTCCCAAAGGGAATTCCTGCTTTTAATGATTTAATTAATTTAATCACTTTAACCAACTTATTTTTTACTCATAAACTTACAATAAAAATTGATGGTAACTTTAATTTTAAATGTAGTTAGGCCTACTGCTAGTCTTGCATAGTTGCATATCTAACTCACATTAGTAAAGGTGACTGGGAATAATGCTGATCACACTCTTCATATGCCAAGGTCACAGAAACTCTACTCACTTGTCCCATGGACCGCTCGGTTCTAAGAACTAAAAGGGAACTTTACTACTAGTTTGATCTTTAAGTTTTAATTAATTAAAGCTGGGCCTATGTGTAGTGCTTATAATATAGGTAATAAACTACATAACAGACTGATAATGCCAAATAAATTAAATTTCAAAATATCTTTTTAATTTCAGGTTGTTTTCTCAAAATGGATGTAGACAAACTTCAGCTAAAACTAGCATCAAGGCTAAAATTCCAAGTCCTAGCATATGTTTGTCTTGGTATTATTTATGCAAGAGGTGCTTGGAATGTATTCGGTGTCATTTTTTTAGCAGCTGAATCAGGACATAGCTGTGATTCTAACAGGCAAATTCGGACTGGTGTTGCATACAATAATGGAAATAGTTACATTAATTCAAGTGTAAACATGTCTTTCATACAACAGAGCTCAGTGTTATACTCCAGAGAATGTGATGTCATTGTTGCTCTAAACAGCAGTACTAATGTTACAGTCCCTTGCACTTATGCATGGGTTTATAGTAGTGAATTTGTATCAACCATTGTTTCAGAGGTAAAATTAACTTCTTAATTCAATTTTACACATCTGTTGCTATAAAATGAATGCAGATCAAATCAAATATTTTTATTTTGTCTAAATTAAAAAAAGAAAATTATGTTATTCAAAACTTGTTATAATTTTTACTACTTAAATATTGTTATTAATATGTAAAATGAATTACTTTTTATTCTTCCAGTGGGATCTTGTGTGTGTGAGGGCCTATCTTTCTGAACTCTCTACAACCCTATATTTGATAGGGTCAATGTGCGGGGCATTGCTTATATCCCCTCTGTCTGACAGGTTTGGGCGCCGCTTGGTCCTTCTTGTTTGCCTGTTGTCACAAGCTGTGATGGGGGCCTGCGTTGCTGCATCTCCTAATTATGCTGTTTTTACTACCCTGCGGTTTATTGTTGGATTTTTTAACATGGTAAGTAGCTTTAATTGAAGCTGTTTATGTAACATAATTACTTTAACAATTGATCTGAGGAACTCTGTTTTTCCATGTTTGAATTGACTTTGTATATCAAGGGGAAATAATCTCCTGAAGTGGTTTTTTTTTCAGTTGCTTTATTTATCTTGCTGTCTAGATGGGGTATTCTTAAACTCCTTAAAGGAAATATTCAGAATATGCCAAATTTAAGTTGTTTTTAAAGATAGATATAAACTTAATACTGTGTAAGAGAGGCATTGAAGTTCTCTTGTTATATTTTCATGATTTTTACTCTATTTACAATCCTTTTCTATTTTGACCTAGGAATAGAAATTTGTATTCATAAATTAATATTTAATGTAAATCTTATAAAATTAAAAGCTATTGAATAAAATAATTGTAAATCAAATCTAATAATGCTTCTATTTTTATCTATAGGGTATAGCTTTGAGCACATATGTGATGATGACAGAGATATTCCCAGCTTCTCAACGTACAATTCCTTGCTGTGGCTTCCAGATATTTTGGGCCTTTGGCATTATGCTGACTGCTTTATTTGGTTTTTTAGTTCGAGATTGGCGACATCTTCAGTTGGTTTTCTCTCTTCCAAATATACCATGTGCTGTGTTAGTTTGGTAAGTATTATTAATGCTATGTAAATCATGTCTCAGTATTTTTCTTACTGAATGGTGGTGTGTAGTTTTTGTTAAAATGTATAATAACCTGTGACCTACTCTTTACAGACTGACATGTTGTCAGACAAGGCAGTATTGAGGTTGTTATAAGATCCATTTCCTGATTGAAGATTCTAATTTATTTACTGTTACCACTCAAATAAATACACAATGCGTTTTAATATAAATTAATAATTACATGTTCATATCTGGCTGTCCATGACCTTATGATGAAGTAGTGTTCCCCTGTTTCTCTGACTATATAAAGGAATACTGTTCTCAGTACTACACCCAGCTGTATTTGTTTCCCTAACATGAGACAGCTAGGCCTATCAGAGTTGGGTAAACTGAATGACACCTTATGGACTTACGTGTTGCGTTTTACTGTCCCCTGTTAAACCAAGTTTGAAACATGTTTTAAAACCTGACTGTTCTCTAGGTTTCTACCAGAGTCTCTACCATGGTTAATCTCTCAGGACAAACTAACCCAAGCCCAGTCAGTTGTGAAAAGGATATCAAGTTACAACAAAATTGATGTCCCTAATGACATCTGCCTGTATGAAGCCATACATCATGAGAGGGAGTTAGAGCCGGTAGCATCAACTCAGTATAGCGAGCAGCCAATGTTGTCTGGAATTATAACCCAGGAGGAAGCTGACACCTTACTGGCTGGTGAACTTTCATCTCTTGAGTCTCTTAAATCCAATAGTGAAAACAATGAAACAGCTGAAGAAACCTACTGCAGCGTAGTGCACAAAACTTCCACAGAATGTGCCGCTCTATCTGAGGAAGTGGAGACAAAAGTTATAAGTCCAGTATCTCCATTGGTTGGGGATGAGGAAAAACAAAAGAACTCTGAAAACAGAAATAGTGTGTTGCTGTTGTGTCAAAGTCCAAGATTTAGATTGTATTCTTTCATTATTTTCTATCTTTTGTAAGTAGTTTCTTTTTTAGTTTATTTGTTAAGTTAAATTAAAACCTAGGTGGTCATTTTAAAATTAGTATTTTATCAAATATATTTTTACTTTGTAAAATTGTTTTATGTCTCAACTGTGAAATAATGTACTTTATAAAAATGTTATAGAAAGATATATATTTACTGGAAGGTATTATGTTTAGCCTCTAAATAAATTTAAAATGAGAATGCTACATTATTTTTATTTTTTTAAAATTCCAGTTTTGGGAACAGTCTCAGCTACTTTGGAATCTCTCTGAGTACTCCTGTTTTACATGGCAATCCATTTTTCAATCTTTTTCTTCTGGGTGCAGTGGAGATACCAGCTTACATCATTTGTGTATTTATATGTGAACGGTAAGATTACCACTCACCATATGCAGTGATTTACCAGCTTTTCATTGGTGAAATCCATTCATATACATTTATATTGAGGAAAACTATGGAGATATTTTATATAAAAGTCTAGATAATTATATTTGAAGAAATGTAGCTTTTTGTACTTTTTAAAAATAGAGATGCTAAACAAAATGTTGATTTTCATTACAATTTCATTTATTGGTTATTAGGGGGTAGCTAGCTGGAACTGGACATCATCATTTCAGGGGTGAAATTGGGCCTAAAACTTCAAAAACAGTTCAACTTACACAATGCCAAAACTATTAAAATATTGTCCCTTGATTTCCCAGTTATTTTAGCAGTCATAAGTAGATGTTTAAAACTTAAAGTTTTACATTTACTTCTTTATTTTGTCACCTGATATTTTCCACACACTTTGTGGGGGTAGTGTTTTTAACAGCCCATATATAAATCCATTTAAAAATGACATTGGGTGGATTACACCCACAACGTACGGTGAAGGTTAAAAGTGTCAACAATTAATATTGAATTTAAATCTAAATCCATCATTCTCTCATCCAGCTGTTTACAAAATTTGTGTTATCACCCCCCTCTCATCCCATAAAAATATTTTTTACCCAAATGACATACTGTATAAATTATACTGAATACATTAATTTATATAAATATTACATTCCTGTTAAACATTTCAACCACCACTGGCACTAGTTTGCGCCTCCTATTTCCAAAACTGCTGTAGTAGGCATACCGTTTCTTACTTTGATTGTTTTTATATATTCCTCAGAATTGGTCGTAAAGTGCCACTCTGTGTGTTCCTGTTAACATGTGGGCTGATGAATATAACAGCTATGCTTATATCAGAGAAGGCATGTAAGTATTTTTCTGAGATATCCCACTCAATTAATAAATCATGTGCTATTTTTACCAGTTGTGTACACATAGGTCTGTATATTTATTTCAGCGGATGGGCTGAATGATCTCAGAATAGCATTTGTAATGATTGGCAAATTTGCCATAACTGGCGCATACACAACAGTGTATCTGTATTCTGCTGAGATATTTCCCACTTCTCTAAGGTAAGTTGTCAATCCTGTAATGGTATAACTTTTAAATGATCATTAAATTATCATTTCTTTGCTTCATATTCTCTGGTTGTATATTTTTACTTTATATTTCACTGGTTTTGTATTTTTACTTTATATTTCACTGGTTGTATATTTTTACTTTACTACAGAAATCTGGCCATGGGTGTTTCATCTTTCTTTGAAAACTTCGGCAGTATAGCAGCACCATTTATTGTTTTCTCTGTAAGTCATGTTTTATGCCTTTAAAAAATTCATATTTAATCCTTTTACTGGGGTTAATTTTGTTTTTGGTGCTACATGTAAACCCAGTCATGGCTCTAACATTTTACCAATTGGCTGCCATTATTTCTCGTTCTCTGCTCTGTCTATCTAATTGTTTAGATAGCAAAGCAATTCATTAAATCTTCATCAGAAAAAGAAAAAAGAAAAAATTCTAGAAACGCAGATTTAACTATCACTTGAATTATTTTTAACTTAACTTTGGCTGCTGTAGTACAGCGAACGTTTTATCTTTGCAATATGTGATGCATGATTACAACACTATCTCATCCTGTCATAGTCATAACAAGACTTACTTGTCATCTTTTAAGAATAAACCTTCTCATTATGGTCAGCAAAAGGGTTTAACGTAGCACTCAAACTATTGTAAATAATTCTTTAATTTTCTTTAGCATTAAGAAAAAAATTCTTTTTCCAGGCTAAATCAATTCCAGAACTTCCTATGATTTTGTTTGGTTCAGTATCAATCATAGGAGGCATTATGGTCACAGCTATGCCAGAAACTCACCGTCGTCCATTACCTCAGGGTGTAGAGGAAGTTGAATCTTGGGATGTGTGTGGTAGACGCAAGTAGAAATGAGTTGAATTATTTTATCCATTTTTAAGGTTCCACAAAATAAATTAATTTATAAATTTCATTTTTTTTTAAAAATTGTTAACACTTTTACAAAGAACATTGTTTCCAGCTGAATTATATGTCACACAGCACATTAAGTCATGTATTTATTATTACATATCAGAATTATTTTGAGAACTTTTATGTTTTTAATTAATCCCATGATAATATTTTGACAAGAACAAGATTATTCTTTCTGTCTAGAGGGCATTATTTGTAATGTATATTTGTTCTTCTATTATTGGGTTACTACAGTAGTTTTAATATATTTTAAAATGCTGTTTACATGGCAATTTGTAAATAGAATCCTGTGTCACTCAAATATTGCTAAATTAATTTATTGAAATCAATTATATATCATCACACGTTAATGAAATAACACATTTTTTACAAGTTTTTGTTGTGTTTTTTAAAGTATATAGTCGAGTACATAAAACGGGTGATATTTATATAGGCCTACAGGTCAGAATTTGTTTTAAATATTGTCTAATTTTACCAGGTTTCAATATCATATTTTTTGTGAAGTTAATGTTTAAGACTCATTTAATGGAAGCAGAAAAAAAAAAGACCTAGATTGAACTTCAGAGTGAGGACAATACTCTTTTGCCATTTTCCTTTTATAAAGGTTTTATTATATTAAATTGTTATACTTGAATTTGTTTCACTTTACGCTCAATGCAAAGCATGACAAAACATGTTATCCTAAAGTAGAATCTCGTGCATAATACTTTTGACCTCATGTCATTTTGTTAGATTTTTCACATTCCCATCAGTTAGATATTGTTACATCATATTCTCACTTGTTACTAAAATATTGTAATCAGGGTATGATTTGTTTTGTAAATACTCCCTGGAATTTAAATCCAAGTGTTTCCTGTTTTATCTATTTTTACTTTTATAACCTTCATGGAGTAACATTTTTTATGGTGACTGATTTCTTTGTTTTACATATACTGAAAGTATGACATTAGACAAATATTTTTTTACTTTTAAAATATCCCTAAAACACTACATGTAAGAGCTATTGAAGTATTAAGTATATGTGCCATAAATTGATTTCTTTATTTGAATGGTGGTATGGTTAATATATTTTTATTAAAATAGTAAAATATTCTCGAGTTCTAAAATGTTGCTTCTCGTTTAATTCCTGTACATCATCTTATGGTTTTTTTTAGTTTTTATTGTTTTGACTTAGTAATTCAAAAAAATAACTGTGGGTACCTCCTAATAATATGTAGACATTTTTCTTTTGTGATTTCATGTTTGAATTCTTTATTTTTTTCATCTAATGAAGATTTTAAATTTATTTAATGTAAAGATTCTGACTAAATGAATGAAATGCAATGAAGAAATAAATAAATTATTATAAAATATCTTACATTGGCTATTGGTTTTTCTTTATATCTACTTTATGAAGCAGTTTTATTAAACAAAAAAAAAAACAACAAAAAAACTTACAAAAAAAAATAAAAATAGTTGCTCTGGTAGTTAGCACTACTTTGACCAATGTTTCCTGTTGAAATCCTTGTCTAATTAGAATTTGAAACTGGTCTATTAGTATAATTTACCTTGTAGACAAAGAAAGTGAACTTTAACTTTGTCAAACCTATATAATTTCGACTGGACCAAATGATAGTTTTATTGAACCTACTCTGAAAAAAAAATCAATACATAAAATATTGTATCTAAATGACCTAATTAGCTCAATACAAATGTTTCTTGAAGCCTATAGTTAATTTTTCCTTTCAAAACTACATGGCTCATTCAAGTTTGCACGATTTCGGAGCTGTCAGTAATATGGGAACGGAAGGAATTGCAAAATTTTATAGACCATTTTATTCACTGAATCTTTTAGTGAATGTACGGCCACATGAACCGCCAACACGAGAGAAAACTCGTATAGCCCTCGATAATAATATTTTTTTGCATTACCGTCCCTGAGTCTGATTGAGAAAAAAAAATAGAATGGCGCCTATTTAGTTTTTTCATCATACAGACTACAGCTTGATTATAATACAGTTACCGATGTTTTAGCCTTTACAGATCTTGACCACGTAAGTCAGTTTTACAAAAATTTATAATCTTTCGTGACTTTAAACGTTTTCAAACCTCTACTTTAATAATGTAATGCTACAACAGACAATATTGTGGACCATGTTGTTTTTATAGTTGAGCATGCTCGTGTTTTTTTTTTCTTGCTTGAGCTTGACGTGTGAGGGCGTGTGATGACGAAATCACACATGCTGATAGACTATAGGCCTAGTAGATCTAGATCTACATAGATACATAGTATTACATAGACAGACATTAATACATGAGGATCTAGATTTTAAAACTAGCTTTAATCCTTGTTAATGGGCTAAAGACTGACTTCTAGATCTAGATAGTAGATCTAGATCTTAAATCTTAATATAAACTTGACTTAGCCTAAATGTCAAATGACACATTAATTCTAAATCAAATTGAGTCTGAAAATGATTGGCCAATTTTTATATTATTTTAGATTAAAATGTTGCTTTATGATTGACATGTGTAGAAATCTAGAACTAGACTCATAGACTGCCAATATAAAATATATGTTTGCCAAACTAAAGCCTTGATTTCTGGCTCTAAACTGGGTGACACCTGAGCTATAAATATTAAATAGGTCAATACTTACAGGGTACCTCATACCTGATACCAATCAGGGAAATAAAGGCCACTGTCAGCTTTATTCTTTTATTATTATCTTTACATAGGTGTGCTGAATTACAAGAAAAGATGTATTCAACTTCTAAATTCTTAGGGTAAAGATAAAAAAACAAATGGTAGCTGCAGTGAGGTTAATGTAATTAGTAACAAAACAGATAGTATTAGTTACCTCACAAGTTAAAGACAGTTACAAGTACTATGGACGTTTCGACCCAATTCTTAGGGTCTATTAAAAATATTCCTTCATAAACAAATTTACCCCAAGATGGTAGCTTGCACCTTGAAACCGTTAAAATAAATCATTCAGTCTTGCCTCTCTATCCAGAAGTTAAAAATTTAAGACAAGTTTTTCTAGACACTTTTAAATAGCTTTTCCTAGCATTTTTAAAATTTAATTTCCAAAAGTCTGCCTGCGTCAGTAATTTAACGTGCAGCTGAATTGTATTTTGATTGAGGTTTTTAAAGCTGATTTAGCTGGATTAAGATGCTGAGATTTAGTAAGCAGCAAACACATGGTGCTGAGATTTAAAGGTTTCTGTTTCACCTGTTACATTTTAATTATCTCACTTTATGTTGCTGTACCTGGTCCGCACTTAAAAAGAAAAATTCAACTTAAAGAGCTTGGCAGAATTGGATCAAATCCACATTGTGACTGGGTCAAAGGAGAGTTGCTTTCAGGCATTTCAGGGGGGTTGGGGGAGGGGGGGTATAGCCCCTCCGTTAGAGATGAATGCCTAAGAAAAACACTGATCCCCTCCCAAGTTCACCACTTCCCAGATAAAATAGTAAGAATGTATTATTAATATTGAAAATACTTTAACCAGTCTCAACCCCCCAGGAAGAATCAAGTGCACCCTGAAAATTGTTAGAAAGAAACCCAGGGTCCAAAATAAATTCTCACTCTTTAACCATCCCCTTCCTTTCCCACTAATTATTTGTGTAAAAGTTAACCTAAACATTTAAACAAATATAATCACTAATCACTAATTAAAGCATATTAAAAGTTGTGTTCAAACTGGTGACCTTTTATAGTCTTTCTCTTCCCCCACATTCCTACCTAGCCCCACCCCCTGTCAGGTTTTGGCAGTCCTCAGTGTCCCCCAATTGAAAGCTCATACCTATGATAGTGTCCTTAAGGACAAGAGTGAGTATGACATCACTGAGTCCACATAGCTCTGATGGGTGGCCTGACTTAAATATGGCTGGACATTGTGATAACCCCACAGTCCCTTTATGGGATTAGGTCAAAGCTACTTCATCTGTGATTAGATCTTGATAGGGATTTTACTGTATTATACACCAGAGTAGGAATTACTGATGAAGTGCTTTCCTTGTAACAAAGTATTATTCAAAGCTGTTTCCACTTTGTCTATGTATTGTTCACTAGCCTTGATGTTAAGTGCTGTCTCTCAACCCATTTTATCATTTGTTTACCTTAGGCCTACCAGGTGAATAAATTACTGTCAAAAGGGATTTTGTAGGTTAAAATAACCAAATAATATTTGAGGTAACAAAATTAGATTACTTGTTTGAAAGACTTAGTTAACATGAACATGTTTAATGAGCAAGTAGCCCAACCCATTTTTAAGATCTGGAAATAAATTGGGAAATCCCAAAGTTAGTTTTTAATACTTATATTATATGAGGTTGTTTTTTTAATGATGAATGAATAGTTCAATCACATTACATCTAGGTTTAATTATACACTTAAACGCTACAGCTCACAATGAATGCTAATTACCCTGACTGATAACGAAAATGTATTTAATTACAGGTAATTCACTTCCCTCTCCCCTCCCCTTCTATCCTCAGTGATACTGATGGGTATTTTTTTATACACCAGCAGACAAGGAAAAAGTATTTATACATAAAAAAAGAAACATTCATTTCCAGGATAAAGAACGTGTGTGTGTATGGGGGGGGGGGGGGTGGTTTGAAGATACACAGACACAGGTTGTTAAAGAAAGCTAGCTTGGCTTGTTTGGTGTTCTGTCAATGATTTCCTTTATGTAACCGACGCCTCCCCGGAACTGGTGCGGTGTGTATGAAAACATGCGCGCCCTGCAGTCTTAGTATGCACGCCTGATGGTTTCACTTTCACTGGCAATCACTGGGCGTGTAGACTAGACAACCCAACTCACCGTTGTATTTAGTCTTGGTATGCTCGCCTGATGGTTTCACTGGCAATCACTAGGTGTGTAGACTAGACAACCCAACTCACCGTTGGATGGAGTCTCGAAGACAGGTGTTTTGGAGCTGGGAGTAGATCTAGGTCTATGCCAAAGATTCGGTTTTCAGTTTTTGCTCATTGTGCTTAATGAAAGGTTGAAATTTTCAATTGCGCGTATATGGTTAGTCCATAAATTACGCCACGCCATTCAAAGTAAAAAAAATGTTTTCCCCTTCCTCCAAACCCCCTGTCATTTCTAAATGTCACGAAAAGTCATACCCCCCCCCCCCCCCACTGTCATTGTTACTGTTACAGAACAAAAAATTAATTAATTTTATTTTTCATTTTGAATCTTTCCTTTGTATCTGCGATATGTTACGTGCAGGAGTGGATTAATACTCATGAGGGCCATTAGCATCCACATCAGCCAGTACCCTGTTGTTGCGTAACTGGAGCATCCAAGGCTCCCCCATGAGCACTACTGTATATATGGATATGATGGCCTACTATAATCATTGACTAAACAAACATGACGCACCCGCTAGTGGTTAGGTGACCAGGAGCTCTCAAGGCTGTTAAATGTGATTCTTCAAAGTCCAATTAAATCCAACAAACATTACTTTCTTATTACTGAATTTTCAATCCAGGAGAATTGAAAATTTTCTCAAAAGTCTGGAGATGTCTTGAATATCAGATGTTCTCAGGCAGATGAGGCTCGTTAGCTGGGGACAGCCACTCCTTCTAGGAGAGACAACTCCAAAATCAAACAACTGCCTCCTTGTAGTTTGTTCTTGGTTGGACAAAGGCTATGGAAGCAAATCCAAAAAGAAAAGCAGGCTGAAATCGGAGTCAATGGCCTCAATGGCGCATAACCAGTTGACACGTAATCCTTAATTGTGATGGAAGCATGGTCGAGTCGGCAAAGCTCATGGTTGATAAATTCGAAAAAAATCTCGATTTCAAACCCTCTGGCAGATAAAGCTGGATCCCTCCCAACACAAAAAATTAAGAACGAAGAAGAAGAAGAAGAAGCACCCACAAAACTTTCAGGGTCCCCCCCCCCCCTCTTCTTAAAAAACATTCCCTATAAAAGAAATAATCGACAGTATTAGAATTTTTTTTTAAATTACAAACTGGATGACGAAATCTTATAAAACTAATTTTGCACTTTAGCATCTTCATCTATATTAAGAAAAAAAAATCAATTGTCCCGTCTTTTTTGTTGTTCTCTTGCGTTAGATTTTTAATTAACTTAGCTAATTTTTGTGGTGCCCCCACCCCCTTCCCACTATGCACTAAGCACGTGCTTATATTGCTTAATTGTTAATCCCACCCTGTAGAAGTTCTTTGCGGTGGCGTCACGGGGATATTAGCCGCCTGTTACGCATCTGTCATTAATTCCCCCCCCCCCCCTTGAAACAAATAGTTTTACCTGTCGTGATGTCCTCATTCCCCTTGCTACGCTACTTATCCTTTATCGACACCCCTCCCTTTCTCAAAACTTTTAACAATAAGAAGTCTAACTTCTATATCGTCTTTATCGTTGATAAAGTAATTGTCTATCCGTTGATGAGATAACATCGAGATGAGATGTCGATTTTAGTTGTTTTTTTCCCCCCAAGTGTTTACCACCTGTTGGACAAGCTGGGACCGCTTGCATAGCGCGAGCCGCCGTCTCGCCCATTCACTAGCTGCTTACACTGGTGACAAGGCCGGTTTATTGCCCTGACATACTTTTTTAGTTTCACCCCAACAAATCACTATCTGAGCAATACTAGGTTTTACAGTTATCGTTAATACGACGCAAGTGACACATTTTTTTTTAATCCTTCGGTACGGGTCACTTCTAAACTTGTGTATCGGCTTTGTCTCATGTTTGAGCTGTGGTTTTTTTCCCCACGTGGTTTTTAACTGGATCTAGCAGACGCTTACAAGTTTACAAGGTAAGTTTCTAATGACTATCGATGTTTTGTTTGAAGGTTGGCGTACATTTCTAAGATGTTACGTGCTCGCTACAACGTGTGTCGTGTGTTAGCCAGATGTTGGAGGTGTGCCGTATCTGTTTTACACGCTGGGTTAATGCTGCAGTGGTGTGTATGTCTGTGTGTGTTGTCTTGAGCAGCTATATCTATCATAACCAATGTTTGTGAGTTGAGTTATACATCACGATGTTGATAAACTGATATCTCCATTTCTTTTTTTTTCTTTCTGAAAGTAAATATATATTTTAAAAATCCACTAGAATGTTGTAAGGCGCAGTTTATTTTATTCCAAATCAGAAAAACTGTTTTTATGGTTAGGATTGGCGTAAAATTCGGGATAGGAGTTGTATACATGATCACTGATCCATAGCGTCAAACTCTGCTAGTCTTTGAATCAGGCTCGCCGGAATATGCCAACCATAGCTAGATCTACCACTCATTTTAAAATAGTCGTACACGTATACTTTTAGATGGCCAGCCCTCTTAGTAACTCTTAAGGGTCAGTTACATTTTTTGGTCGTCAGGTAGTCGTCAGCAGTTTCTTCCAGACTTTTTTCTCCCGGGGGGGGGGGGGGGGACGACACTTTTAAAAGTATATATTTTCTATATAAATTCCATTTCGTTCGGGGGGCGGTAGACTTTCTTCGGGGGTGGGGGGGGGGGGGGCTGAAGAGACGCCTGGAAGAAACTCTGGTCGCCAGTAACGGTCCAGGTACAATCAATGACGTATTTAGTCTCCGCATTATGGTTTAATGTTGTACGGTATTATTCTCAAACGTCAATATTATTTTATTTCATTGCTCATTTTTTTCCAGTCGGGTAAGTTCTAGATCTAATTTCGTACACGCGACTTGATATCTGGCCCATCCAAACGTGTCTTC